>NW_006922264.1:133094-139874 GCF_000298275.1 Orycteropus afer afer | reverse complement strand
TAAATTTTTTTTTTTTTTTTTTTTTAGGTTGCAAAGTGATTTCTTTGTATTTGTAAAGAAAAATTTCCTTCTTGTTTAAGAACTTTTAGTAACAACTTATGTATATTCCAATGGTATGTAGAAATAATCACTACTCAATTGGATATATTGGCTATTAGCCAACTGGAGATATATACACACACACACACATATATAAATTTCAGTTATTTATTTATTTATTTGTTTGTTTGTTTATTGTGATTTTGGTGAAAGTTTACAGAGCAAATTCCATACAGCAGCTCATATAAACTTTGCTTCATGATATTGACTACAATTTACCCCAATGCAACAGCTGCCCTCTCATTTCCACCCTGTAGTTACCTCTTGCCTATGTCCTTCCCTTCATGCACATCTGGCACCTGAGCTGTCTCCCTGTGCATACATAGCCCTTCTATTCTCCCATGATGGTTCTCTCCAAGGAGTGTATCTACCTACTGTAAATGTTCACCTCATATGCCTGTCTTTTGCTTGGCTGGAAGTCAAAGAAGTGAGTTCAATTTCACATCCGAAGGGCAGCTAAGGGCCATAGTCTCAGAGGTTCCATCAGGCTCTACCAGGCCAGCAAATCTGGCAATTTTTTTTTTCTCCCCAAATGATTTGAGTTTTGCTCCACATTGTTCTCCCACTCTGTCTAAGATCTCCTATGTAGGTTCCCCTCCAAATTGTTTACAATGGTAGCTGGGCACCAGCTAGTTGTTCTGTTCTCATAGTCATATAGGCTGAGGATCTCATGGTGTACCAGTTGGTCGGACTAATTATTTCCATGAGTCTTTGGTTTCCTTCAATTTTCTTTGCTATGGATGAGGAGAGACCCATGGTTGCATATAGAAGGCTGCTTGCAAACTTTTAAGATCCCAGTCGCTACTCGCCAAAGTAGGATGTGGAACAATGTTTTGTGTAGTATGTTATGCAAATTGAGCTTGATGTCCCCTGCAACGATGGTCCTGAGCCCACAGGTCCAACTACTCCATCCCTCTGGGTAGCTGGCTGTGGCCAAGAAGTGACTACAACCTTATCCTTTGTCAGCTGTACTATACACCTGATAATTCTTACAGAACATACAAATACACTTGTAGAAACCTTGTCTGCCAACCCTGTACAAGGTCTTGGGCACACTCCCCCCCGCATAGACATACCTAAGAGTTCAGCCTGTCAACCAATCTATCCACCCATATACCCATGTTTGCCTTCACTGACAATGCAGTACTGTATGTGCAAAAGGGCTCATCTTTGTTGTCTGTACCTCCCATGCACCTCTCGATGTCTTCCTCTTCCTCAATACCACCATGTTGATCACTCGTGTTTGGTGAATTGACCTTCCTTTCACCCAAATCAATACTTGTCTCTACCTATCTAACAGTGTTCCCTCCATTCCCCTCCCACCCCTGGTAACCAATAAAGAAAATTTCTTTCCATATATAAACCTTTCCTTGACTTTTTACAATAATGGACTAATACAATATTTGATTGACTTATGTCACTCAGCATAATGTCCTCCAAGTTCATCCACATTATGTGGTGTTTTGCATATTCCATATTATTCTTTAGGGTTGCATATTATTCCATTATGTGTATGTACCATATTTTGGTTATCCATTCTTCATCTGATGGACACCTAGGTTGTTTCCATCTTTTGGCTATTGTAAATAGTGCTGCGATAAGGATTGAGTGTGCATATATCTGTTCTTGTCCTGGTTCTCACTATTTAAGGATGTATACCTAGTAACGGAGTTGCTGGGTCAAATGGTATTTCTAATCCCAACTGCTTAAGGAATGGTCATACTGCTTTCCACACTGATTGTGTCATTTGGTAGTCCACAAGCAGTATATGAGAGTCCCAGTCTCTGCACATCCTCATCAGCATATTTATTTCTGTCCTTCTTAATTCCTTTGTTGTCTCTTACGGTGAGCTTTACTACTAGTACTGGGGCAAGATGGTATCTCATTGTTGTTTTGATTTTCATCTCTCTAATGGCTAATGATCATAAGCATTTCTTCATATGTTGGCAGCCTGAATATCCTCTTTGTTGAAGTGTCTGTTCATGGCTCTGTCCATTTTTTAATTGGATTATTTGTCTTTTTGTTGTTGAGGACTTGGAGTTTTTTATAAATTCTAGAGATAAGTTCCTTGTCAGATATGTCATTGCTGACTATTTTTTCCCAATCTGTAGGTTCTCTTTTGACTTTTTTGGAGAAGTTTTTGGAAGCACATAAAAATTTAATTTTCAGAAGGACCCAATCATCGTTTCTCTTTTTCTGTTTGTGCATTTTGGTGTTATGCTTGATTGTCTATTTATGCCATATATTGTTGTTGTTATGTGTTACTGAGTCATATCCAACTCACAGAGACCCTTCCTTGGGTTTCTAAGGGGGTATCACTATGGAAAGTAGATTGCTCAACCTTCCTTCTGGGGATTGGCTTGTGGGTTTGAACTGCCAGCCTTCTGGTTAGCAGTCACGTGCCTTAGGCACTATTAGGGCCCCTGATTTTGCCCCTCGTTTTTCCTTGAGGAACTTTATAGTTTGCAGTTTCACACTGAAGTCTTTAATCCATCTGGAGTTAGTTTTTGTTATGGTCTCTGGTACAGATCTTGTTTCATTTTTCTGCAAATGGATATACAGTTTTGTCAGCACCATTTATTAAACAGATATTATCTTCCCCATTTAATGGATTTCACCCTTTTGTCAAAGATGAGCTGACTGTAGGTCAATGGATCTATTTTTGGGTTCTCAATTCTATTCCATTGGTCTATATGTCTGTCATTGTAACAATACCAGGCAGTTTTGACTACTGTGGCTGTATGGTAGGTTTTGAGATGTAGCAGTGTGAGACTTCCTACTTTGTTGTTCTTCCTCAATAGTGTTTTGCTTATCTGAGGTCTCTTTCCTTTCCATATAAAATTAGTGATTGGTTTTGCATATCCGTAAAGAATGTTGATGGGATCTGGACTGAGAGTGCATTTAATGTATAGATTGCACTGGGTAGAATTCATATTTTCACAATGCTCAATCTTCATATCCATGAGCATGGTATGTTCTTCTGTTTTTGTAGATCTCTTATGGTTTCTTGAAGTAGTCTTTTATAGTTTTTTTTTTTTTGGTACAGGTCTTTTGTGTCCCTGGTAGATTTAGTACTTCATTTTTTTGGTAGCTATTTTAAATTGTATTGATCTCTGTGTTTCTTTCTCAGCAATCTCTTTGCTGGTGTAGAGGAATCCAACTGAATTTTGAATGTTGATCTTGTATCCTGCCATGATGCTATATCTCTCAATTAGTTCCAGTAGATTTTTGACTGAGTCTCTTGAGTTTTCTAGATGTAGGATATTATGATCAGTAAATAGGGATCATTTGATGTCTTTCTTACCAATTTGGATGCCTTTGATTTCCCTTCCTTGCCTCATTGTCCTGGCTAGGATTTCCAGTAGAGTAATACAAGTAGTGATAGAGGGCATAATTGTCTAGTTCCTGTTCACAAGGGGAATAGTTTCAGTCTCTCTCCATTGAGAATAATGGTGGCTGCTTGTTTTGCATAGATGTCCTTTATTAAGTTGAAGAATGTCCCTTCTATTCCTATTTTGCTTAGAGTTTTGATCAGGAATTGGTGTTGGATTTTATCAAATGCATTTTCTGCATTGATTGACGTGATCATGTGGTTCTTTTGTTTTATTTATGTGGTGGATGATATGGACTGTTTTCTAACGTTGAACCATCCTTGCATATCTGATATGAATCCCACTTCATCATAAGGAATTATTCCTTTATATGTTGTTGAAGTCTATTGGCTAGGATTTTGTTGAAGATTTTTGCACATATATTCATGAGGGATATTGGTCTGTAGTTTTCTTTTTGAGTGAAGTCTTTGCCTGGTTTTGGTATCAAGGTTTTGCTTGCTTCATAAAATGAATTAAGGAGGATTCCATCCTTTTCTATGTTTTGGAATAGTTTGAGAAGTTTGCTGTCAATTCTTCTCTGAATGTTTGGTGCAATTCTCCTGTGAAACCATCTGGGGCAGGACTTTTTTTCATTGGTAATTTTTTTATGAGCTGTTCAATTTCTTCTTTTGTTATGGATCTGTTCAATTGTTCCACATCAGTCTGTGTTAATTTAGGTAAGTGATGTGTTTCTAGAAATCTATCTACCTCTTCCAGATTTTCAAATTTATTAGAGTACAGTTCTTCACAGCATCCTGATATTATCTTTTTTATTTCAGTTGGTTCTGTTGTGATGCCACCCATTTCGTTTCTTATTTGTGTTATTTGTATTCTCTCCCTCTTTTCCTTTGTTAAATTTGCCAGTGGTTTGTCAGTTTTATTAATCTTTTCAAAAAACATCAAGTCTTGATCATTTTTCCTACTGTCTTTCTATTTTCTTTTTCATTGATTTCTACTCAAAACTTTATTATTTCCTTTCTTCTGGTGACTGTAGGCTTTTCTTGCTGTTCTTTTTCTAATTGTTGGAGATATTGTTTTAAAGTGTTGATTTGGGCTTTTTCTTCTCTTTTGATGTGTGCATTTATTGCTATAAATTGGCCTCTGATCACTGCTTTGCTGGGCCCAAAAGATTTTGGTATATTTTGTTGTCATTCTCTTTGATTTAAGGAATTTTTTTTTTAATTTCATTTTTTATTTCTTCTCTTACCCAGTCTTTCTTAAGGATGGTGTTGTTCAGTTTCCATGTGTTTGTTGATTTCTAGTTTGAGAGCATTGTGATATGAGAAGATACTTTGCAGTATTTCAATTTTTTAAAATTTATTAAGGCTTGCTTTATGGCCTAATGTAGTGTCTATCATGGAGAATATTCCATGTGCACTGGAAAAAATGTATATTGTGCTTTTCTTGGGTGAAGTCCTCATATATGCCTATAAAGTCAAGTTGGTGGATTGTATTGTTTAGCGTCTGTGTTGAGTTTCTTTCCAGTTGTTCTATCTTTCATTGAAAGTGGTGTATTAAAGCCTCCCACTATGAGTGTGGAGTCATCTATTTGCCTTTTTAACTCTTTTAAAGTCTGATTTATTTTGGGTATTTTGAGGTTCTTTCATTGGGTCCACAGATATTTAATATGGTTATATCTTCTTGTTCAATTGATCCTTAATCATTATATAATGTCCTTCCTTGTCTCTTATGGTGATTTTTGTCATAAAGTTAATTTGACGAGAAATTAGTATTGCCAATCCTGCTCTTTTTTGATTTTCAATTGCTTGATATATCTTTTGTTCTACCCATTATTTTTAGTGTGTTTGTCTCTAAAGCATATCTCTTGTACACAGCATATTGATGGTTTATGTTTTCTTATCCCATCTGCCACTCTCCATCTCTTGAGTGATGCATTTAATCCATTAACATTTAGTGTAATTATCAACAAGTATGAATTGGTTGTTGTCATTTTGTTGTTTTTTTCATAATGTTGCTAGTTTCTTTGTTCCACGTAATTTTCTGTGCTGAGCTCATTATGTTTATGGATCATATTATCATTTCTTTTGTTGCTATTGTTTGACTATTTTCTAAATATTTGTGTTTGTCCTCCTTTTTATTATGATGTGAAGGTGTATAATTTTCTTTGAGGTTAACCTGTGATTTATAATTTTCTACCTGATTTTAGATCAGTACATTCTATCTTGCAACTCTCTGGACTTCCTGACCATTTAGAAGTTCTGTAACTATACTATGTTTCCCCTCTTTTTGATTTTTAGTTGTCTTCATTTGCCTATTGATGTCTCTGGTTCCCTGTTTACAATCTGTAAGTTTATTTTACCTTGGATATGTCTATAGCTGTGTTGGTTTCTGTGTTACATCATCTTGTGTATTAATGGTTGGTTATTTGCTATTATTGGCATTCTGTTCAAATGTCTCCTATTATCTCTCATAAAGTTGGTCTGATTTTAACAAATTTCCTTAATTTCTGTTTATTTGGAAATCTCCTAATTTCATCATCATATTTGAGGGACAATTTTTGGGGGTATATAATTCTTGGTTGGAAATTTTTTTTTCTCAGGGTTTTATATATGCCATCCCATTTTTTTTCTTGCTTGTATGGTTTCTGCTGAGAAATCAGAACTTATGCTTCATTGTTGCTCTTTGCAAGCAACTTTTCATTTTTTCCCTTTATGCTTTCTGGATTCTTTCTTTGTCTTTGGTTTTGATGATTTTGATGACGATGTCTTAGTGATTTATCTTTGGAGTCTATCCTGTTTGGGGTTCTCTGGACTTCCTGAATGGATATATTCTCCTCTTTCATCATATTAGGGAAGTTCATTTCCAACAAACCTTGGACAATTTTCTCTGTGATTTTATTTTTCTTCTTCTTGCTCTAGAATTCAGATAATGTGTAGGTTATTCTCGTGGATTGTATCCCACATGAACCTTAAGCTTTCTTTATCTTGTTTTGATCTGTTTTCTGATTGATCCCTTTCCAAAGAAGTATTCACGTATTTGTCTTCAATCTCATTAATTCTGTCTTCCATTGATTCAATTCTACTCCTTTGCCTTTTCAATGTTTTATCTATTTCTGAAAAGTCAGTATTAATCTTCTGGATTTCTATCTGTAGGTTTTGTATCATTTCCAATTTTTAATTTATTATGCCATTTTGCACTTTTTCTTATTTATTTATTTATTTTAATGGCTTTTTTTTTTTTTTTTTTTAATTGTGATTTAGGTGAAGGCTTACAGAACAAATTCAATTTTCATACAGCAGTTCACATATATTTTGTCTCATGTCATTGAGAACAGTTTACCACAATGCAA
>NW_006922264.1:120901-131445 GCF_000298275.1 Orycteropus afer afer | reverse complement strand
AGGGGTCCAGGATTATCTTCTGTGTCTGTGTTAATTGGTTTCCCTTTTCTTTGTTGAAGAGGGTCTGTGCAGTCCTTCTGCCTAGTCCGCCATCTTGCCAGATCCCTTGTCATTTTGTTCTTGTATTTTCTTTTGAAATTGTTCTAGGGGTTTGTTAATGTTTTCCTTGATCTGTCATTCAATCCTTTGAAAATACTTAAATATAATGCTTTTGAATCCCTTACCAAGGAGTTCCAATACTGCTTCTTCCTTAGAGATAGGTTCTGGGTCTGTATCCTGCTCACTTCTTTCTACCACTTTATCTTGCTCCTTTGTGTGGACTGTGATGGTCTTTAGTCCCCGAGACATTGTGACATTGTTGTATTTAGATCTCTGTTAACTGTTTGTGAAGAGCAGCTAAGGATAAGTCAGGCTCTTGTTGGTGGTTGTTTATCATTGGTCAGTTGGTGGAGAAGTAAATGTTGGCACTCCCTCAGTAAGTGAAGCTATAGCAGGTGTGGGTGCAGTTGTATTATTTGGGCACTGTTGCTGTCTTCTAATCAGACAAAAGCAACAATCAAACAACCATCAAAAAAGTAAAATCAAATGGACTAAAACCACATCATGTAAACATGCAGGAGCAATAACAAAAAAAAAAAAAAAAAAAAAAAAAACACTATCTGGGGAGAGGGAAATAAGAGCAAAAACGTAGAGTAAGAGAATAATGAAGAAAAATATCGGAGAAATGAAAAAAGAAAGTAATGGGATTAACCATGAGATAGGAGAAAATGGGAACCAGGAACAGGGAAGAGAGAAAAAGCTGACAACTAGAACCTGGGAATGCAAGAATAAATAATAATAATAAGAAGAAGAACAATAGTAATCATAACAGTAATTTTAAAACAGACACAAACAAACAAACTGGAAAAAAAAAAAAAAAGGAAAAATAAATCTGGGCAGGTCAGGGCAGGGCACTTAGGCTCCATTCAAGCACACAGACTGGGATGGAATTCCTGCCAGCACAGAAGGTAGGTGGGAGTGAGAGATGGCTGCACCCCCATTCACCAAGAGGGTGTGGGGTATAAGAGTAACAAAGGTAATACCACACCTTTCCAATCATTGGTGTCTGGAATGTCCTTGTGGTTCCTGTCAATTGGAGCCTGTTCTTAAGTCCCTAGAATCTGGGAGAACACTGCCACTTTAAATACCCAAAATGGTCGAACCACTTGCAAACATTCAAAATGGCTGTATCCTCCAGACAGGCAAAAGTCCACTGTTCGGCCCTCCTTCCTCTTGGCTATTTTCCCTTTTACTCACCAGCCACCAGTGGAGTCCTCTGTGCAGCCCCTAGTTAGAGGGGCTGATTTTTAGGTTAATTCTTAGGTTTTAACACCACTTGGCAATATCTAAGCATCTAGGACTACCACTAGAATACAGCTCTGTATGTCTCTTTTTCTGGTGTTTTCATGCAAATTCTTCTACTAGTTAGAATTTAGTATAGTTCTACATCCTTCCCTTCAAAGCTCAGGGCTCCAGGATTATCTTTTGTTTCTGTGTTAATTGGTTCCCTTTTCTTTGTTGAAGAGGGTCTATGTAGTCTGCCTGCCTATTCTGCCATCTTACTGGAACTCTGGATGAATATTTTTAATGAGTAATATATTTAACTAGGCCACAGGACTTCTGTATATATTAATTAATTTCACTTAAATATTATCTATTCTCTGATCAGGCCACACACTCAAACTTATATACCAAATGTGCAACGTTAAGAAAATGTTTACTTTATGAAAAGTTTACATTGTTATTTTTAACCAAATGACTTACCCAATTTAGACATCAAATCTTCTCTTTACTATATCTCTCTCTGTAATTATTTGAGGCATTAAGGAAGTTTTCTCGAAGAAAGGGAGAGAACACATATATTCATACACAGTATATACAGTTACACATCACATAATGTATATGTGGGCAACATTCAGCTGCATATACCTTTGTGGTCTCATAAAGTTATAAGTGTTAAAAATCACAATCAGAGATCAGCTTCCCACACATAACATGTGTATCTTGTGTTTCTTGTGTACAAAGTTATTGCACTATCAGTGTATAATGGTACAGTATGGCACATAACAGCAACAACATAATACATATGTCTTGATAATCATAATAAACACCTAAATCAATGGCTTACATATGTTCTGTACTGTATTTTTAACCTAAAATTTTTACCATATAAAAACAAATGCTTCAATTTATAGGCAGCGACATCCAATCTCATGTATTGCACACTCTTGAGTGTTGTAACATTTTCTGTTTACTTTTCTGTAAAAATTACTACCATGAAGTACATTATGGGTCTTATATGGAAAGAGACAAAGGAGAAATATATATTTGGAAGTGAAACACAAAGTTATTGAGCAACACAAAGACATCTTCTGGGTCAGAAGGAACTCCATCTGGGATCAGGTGCCCTGTCCTCAGTTACCTTCTGGGTAGGCAGGGAACTAGGTTCCCTAGTCTCAGAAGCCTTTTTCACCCACAGGAACTTATTCTGGTACCAGTTATCCTATACCTAGTTGCTTTTGGGGACAGCAGGAACTTTTTCTGAGAACCAGTGTCCTATGCTGAGCTACCTTTTGGGACTACAGAAGCTCCTTCTGGGACCAGGCTTCTTGCCCTCAACGGCCTATTGGAATGGCAGAAACTTCTTCTGGAAACAAGTACCTTGCTCAACATTGACTGTTCAGCCAGCAGGAACACCATCCAGGTGCGCCCCCCCCCAAGAAAAAAAAAAAAACCTCCCAGTTTTTGCCTTTTTAATTATTCATTTTTTAATTCTTTCTTTTTATGTTTTCCTTATTTTACTTCCTGGTTCATGTCATTTTTCCTTTTTCTTTGTTCCCTTTTTCTTTTTTCTTTCCCTCCTTTTTTTCCCTCTCTTTTTGTTTGTTGCATACCTTGTTTTTCTTTTTGAATTGTTCTTATGTTTCTTTACTATTCATTTGTATTTTTTTCTCATGTGTGTATATGTGTGTGTGTTTTGTCTCACCTGGCAGGGAACAATAATTGTTCATACATGATCCAATCACATCCACACCTCCTGTAGCCCCACCTACATATCCACACCTCCTGTAGCCCCACCCTATGGGTGAGGGCCATTACCTACTTCGCACCAACTGATCAATGATAAACTGTCACTTAAACCAGCCAAATTCTCCCTCAACTTCTCTTAACAGAGAACTATGTACACATTATTATCCTCTTTCACACCTAGCAGGAGCTCTGGTAGTGCAGTGCCTAAGGTTGGAGGTTCAAACCCATGAGCCATTCCTTGGAAGAAAGATTGAGCAATCTACTTCCTGAGATACCACCTTGGAAACTGAAGGAAAGGTCACTATGAGTCAGATCTGATTCAACGGCAGTGAGTTTGGTTTGGATTTGATATCACACCCAGCAGAAGACAAATGGTGAATGGCTAAGTGCTGCCAAACTAGTGAACAGAGTAGCACAACAGACCTGCTCACTTGACTATTTCAAAATGAAATAAAGCCTCTTTAATCCTCCTCCCCACCAAAAAAAAAAAAAAAAAAGCCTGAGCCAATCACACTAACATACAATCACCAATTTAATGCAAATATAACAAAATCACAGTGTTTCAGAAACAACTGACAACTCTAGTTCTTACAACAAAATAAGATAAAGTGGTACTAAGAAAGGACAAGAATACATGTCCAGAAACTTCTCTGAGGAAGAAGTGGCATTAGAACTATCTGATAAGGAATTCAAAATAATTATATTTTTTACCTTTAATGGACTGAGAGACAGATCAAGAAAAAAGCTGACAAAATTAAGGAAAACACAGAGAAAACTCTAGAAGAATTTGATAAAACAATACAAGCTCACCTCGATAAAATAAATGGAAAATTGGAAATCATACACAAACAGCAAATATAAATCGAGAAGATTAATACTAAGATTTCAGAAATAACACATTTTAAGGGCAAAGGAGTAGAATTTAATCAGTGGGTGGCAGAATTAGTGTGATTGAATAAATCTCTCAATACTAGTTAGTGAAGGGAACAATCAGAAGAAAGAATGAAAACAAAATGAAGAAAGCCTAAGGTTTAGGTAGGACACCATCAAGTGGTATACCTCACATGTGATCAGATTCCAGAACAGGAAGAGACAAGTAAAACCACGAAGAAAATTGTTGGAAATTTTTTGGACTAGAACTTACATACTATGATGAAAGATGAGAAGATATGCATCCAAGAACTTAAATGAGCCATAAATAGAACAGATCCCAGAGAAAATCACCAAGTCATAAAACTACACTTTCCAAATCTAAGGACAAAGAAAGAATCCTGAAAACATCTTGAGAAAAATGAAAAATTATCAGCAAGAAAGACTAAGCCCTGATTTCTCAGCAGACACTGGGCAGGTGAGAAGACAATGGAATGCTGTATATAAACCATGATTGTAAAAATTTGTCAACCAAGAATTATGTATCCAGCAAAATTTTCCCTCAAATATGATGGCAATACTAGGTCATTTTCTAATAAACAGAAGGCTGGGCAATTTACATCTGTAGCAATACTGCCTCAGAAACCCAAGGATGGTTTGCTATGAGTTGGATTTGACTCCATGGCAGTAATTTTTTTTTTTTTTTTAATAGGTACATGTAAAAACCAGACCAATCTTACAAGAGATGCTAAAGGGAGTCCTTCAGAAAGAGAACCAACAACAGCAGACAACAACCTGTGATTAATGCACATGACAACATCACCTAGAAACTAATCTCAATGCAGTAGCATTCAAAGTAAAATAAATTTACAAGACTAAAAACAGGAAACCATGGACACCATTTTGTAAATAAAGACAACTACAAAGCAAAATGAAAGAATAAATAGTATTGTGACAGAACTTCTAAACAGAGTGGAAGTCAAGATGACCCTTTAATTATTCATTTTTTAATCCTTTCTTTTTCTGTTTTCCTTTCTGGTGGATGTGGTTGGGTCAAGGACCTCTTTGTAATATTGTATGACACCACTATTGTAAAAAGTCAGGAAAAGGGTTTCATACACAAAAATGGAGTGTTCTTTGAAGGTTACCAGGTGGAAAAGGGCAAGGAGGCCACATGTTCTGACCTCCTAGAACCCCACAAGAGGAAGGCAGAATCACCATTAATAGCCCAAGGCCTATTACTGCAAGGCCAGACATGCTGCTTCCCTCCAGCCCTTTCACCAACTGTTCCTCCCAAAGCACCCACCACCTCTCTCTTGGGTTCGATAATTCACCGCAGTGGCCACACAGAACTCACAGATTATGAGGTTTATTAGGGAAGCACCAGGTTACAATTCAAGTTCAGGAAAAATGCTCAGTCTTTTTCCCAGCCCACCGTCTCTCAGCCAAAAGTCTCTCACAGTCTCTCTCCCAACAGTGCATGTCTCTCGGTATCTTACTCAGCAATGCATGTCTCTTGAGTCTCTTTCCCAGTAGTGTGTGTCTCTTACAGCAGCATGTGTCTCTTTTGGCAGCATGTCTTCCTCAACCAGCAATCAGAGAGAGTTCTGCCTCTAGGAGGCCTCCTTTTCAGCTTGGCAGAGTGGTCAAACCAACCAATCATAACAACAGAATTCTAAGCACCTGAAAGTGAACCTCCCATAACACTGCATTGTGCCACGCCCAACAGAAGTAACCCAGGTGGATGACATTTATAATCAGGAGCTCCTCAGTTTCTCATTCCACTACTGAGTTTATAATGACTTATGGGGAGAAAAGCCATACTAAGTTATTTACTACACTGCACCAGGGGTGGGTAGGAAAGGGAAGGTAAAGAGAGGGTAGATATATATTAACTTGAGTTAATGGAATATATATTTTTTAAGTGATAAGAAACAACATAAGATAGTTAAGCCAAGACTTGTCCTTTCCATGAAAGACAAAGTTTCTGTTGCTGCATTGAAATTACTTACAGAATTATTATTAATATATATACAGTATAGCTTTCCCAACTGAGGAAGGTTGAGAAATTTATACTGTATATATACAAATAATTATTCTGTAATTAATTTCAATGCAGCCACAGAAACACATATACACATACACACACACACACACACACACATTTATAAATATAATTCTCATTACATAATATTTCATTAAATTCAATATACATAGAAAATTCTAATGAAATATTTTTGAATGGCTACAGGATAGAGAATCAAACAAAATTTTTAAAAGAATAAATAAAAAGTAACTATCACTAAGAATTTCAATTAAAAAAAAAATAAAAAACTACCATAAGGTGCATCATAGCTCCCAAAGGCAGCAAAACAAGTGCTAGTGAGAGCGGCAGCAAGAGGTTAAAGGATAAGTATTGATTTGGAAGTGAAATAAAAGGTTATTAAACAACATGATGGTGAAAATAAAAAAGTGAAAAATATTGCTCCATAGTCAGGAAGGTTCTCAAAAACAAAGAAAAATTTCTCCAAACTATTAAAGGATCAGTTACACTTATAGCTGCAAGTCTAATGAAAATGTGACTGTGACTACATAAATCTGGAGAAACTGCTAATGATGTGGATCCAGACTAAATAGTGAATTACTCTCAACATGTTGATCAGTGTTAAGGAAGGGAGCTTATTTGAGATGTTTAAAGAAAAAGCAGGACCAGACAACAAGGTGGTGTTTGCACAATAGCTGAATCACATAATGGCCTATCTCACAGAATGTATTGTGGATATTAAGCAACATATGACTGTATACATATCTAGAGAGTTGGCATTGGCCTTGCTCGGTGGAATATGAGAGGATGGTTTGTAAAATTGTGAAAATAACATAAATTGGAAAGATAGAAACAAAAAGGCATTTATCTTTTTTTGTGTGCAGAATTAAGCAAGTTCAGTACTATTGATGAAAAATCAGGAAAGATCATGGCAGAAGTTCTTTCTAGGAACAGATTGTATGAATGATTGGTCTTGCTTTATACAGAATCTTACCAATAACACCAAAAGGGGAAAGATATTACATACAATGACCCCAAATAAAAGATAGAATTAGACCTTCCCTAAAACTCACCACAGAAGCTCTGGTGGACGGTGGTTAAGGTTTTGGGCTGCTAACCAAAAGGTAGGTGGTTCAAACTCACCAGCTTCTCTATAAAAGGAAGATGACCCAATCCACTCCCATGAAAATTTATAGCCTGGGAAACCTGATGGGAGTCCCTATGAGTAAGAATCAACTCAATGGCCATGGTTTTGCTTTTGGTTTTAAAACTCACCATAGGCAGAAATCCCTGACAAAAAGGGCATAAAAGTTGTAATTGCCCAGAGAATATTACACCTATCAATAGAGAGTGATTTTGGAAAATGGGGGTTTAAAGAATAAATAAATGAACAGTGAGGGCAAGGGGGGAAATAGAATGTTTAAGGTGAAATCAATATCCTCCTACTCACTAATTCAAATGTGTTACAATTACCATGCCAACCATTGTTAATATTTTTAATGTTGTTATAAGAAGTTCTATCATGAGTTCTGGCAAGATGGTGGATTAGGCAGAAAAACTGCACAGACCCTCTTCAACAAAGAAAAGGGAAACCAATTAACACAGACACAGAGGATAATCTTGGACCCCTGAGCCTTGAAGGGAAGGATATAGATGTGGACTAAACCCAAACTAGCAGAAAAATTTGCATGAAAATACCAAAAAAGGAGACATACGGAGCTGAGGTTTGGCAGCGATCCTGAGCAATCCTCACAGCATGACACAGACAGCTTGGAGATTCCCAAGTAGGACCTAAGAATTAACTTAAAAATCACCCTGCTAGCCAGGGACTGCACGGAGGACTGTGCACGGTGGCTGGGGAACTAACAGAGAAGGTGAAGAGAAAGGTAGGCTGAGCTGTGGACTTTTGCCAATCCAGAAGATGCTGCCATTTTGAAGGTTTAAAAACAGCTTGACTACTATGCATATTTAATGAGACAGTGCTCTCTCAGATTCCTGGGGCGTAAGAACATGTTCAGCTTTCCAGCAACCTTGAGGACACTCCAGACCTGCAAGACTGAAAAGGTACCACATTCTTCTTGTTACTCTTATACTCCACACCCACTTGGTGAACAGAGGTGTGGCCATACCCCACTCCCACCTACCTTCTGGGACCACAGGAACTCCATCACAGTTTGTGTGCTGAGATGAAACCAGGATGCCCTGCCCTGTCCTCCACCTATTTTTTTTCTCTTTTTTTATTTATCGCTTTCTTTTTTTCTGGTAATTAGTTTGCTTGTATTTGTCTGTTTTAAAACAACTATTATTATTAATACTTTTATCCTTTTTACTATTATTCTTAACCTTCCCCTCGCAGGTCCTAGTTTTCAGCATTTTTTCTTTTCCCTGGTGGAATTTTTTTTTTTTTTTAATTTAGTTGTTGTTTTTTTTTTTTCCTCCCCCTTTTTTCTTGTGGTTAACCTTATTTCTTGTTTTTCTTTTTGCATTTTTTCCCTTCATTATTCTCCTTCTCTACTATTTTTCTTTAAGTGCCCTATCCCCAGATAGTCTAGGTTTTTCTTGTTTTTTTTTTTCTTCTTTTTCCCTTTTCTCTTTTTTGGTTACTGTTCCTGTGTGATTAAATGGTGTGCTTTTTGTCCATGTGCTTTTAGTTTTATGATGGTTATTCAATTGTAATTTGTGTCTAACTGAGTGGGAAACAACAAAAGTTCCCATAAGACACAACTATACACACACCTCCTACAACTTCACTTACTGAGGGAGAGCTCCAACAATAAAACAAACAAACAAACAAAAAAAAAAAAAAAAAAAACCAAGAAGAGCCTGAATCAACCTTGGCTACAACTCACAAAGAGTTAACAGAGATCTAAATACAATAACACCGTGATGCCTCAGAGACAGCAGACCATCACATTCCACACAAAGAGGCAGGATAAAGTGGTAGAAGCAAGGGAGCAGGATACAGACCCAGAACACATCCCTGAAGATGAAACAGCATTGGAAATCTCTGATAAAGGATTCAAAATCATTATCGTTAGGTATCTTCAAAGGATTGAGAGATAGACCAAAGAAAACACAGAAAAAACCCCAGAAGAATTTTGGAAGAAAATACAAGAACAAAATGACAAAATAAATGAAAAATTAGAAATCATTCTAAATCTACAGATAGAAATCCAGAAGATTAATACTAAATTGTCAGAAATAGATAACACATTGGAAGGGCAAAGGAGAAGAATTGAAGCAATGGAAGACAGAATTAATGAGATTGAAGACAAATACCTGAATACTTCTTTGGAAAGGGATCAATCAGAAAAAAAAAAAAAAATCAAAACAAAATGAAGAAAGCCTAAGGTTTATGTGGGATACCATCAAAAGGAATAACTTACTTGTCATTGGAATTCCAGAACAGAAAGAGAAAAACAAAACCACTGAGAAAATTGTCCAAGATTTTCTGGAGGAGAACTTCCCTGATATGATGAAAGATGAAAATATATCCATTCAGGACGTACAACAAACCCCAAACAGGATAGACTCCAAAAGAAAATCACCAAGACACATCATCATGAAACTCATCAAAACCAAAGATAAAGACAGAATCCTGAAAATAGCACAGGAAAAACAAAAAGTTACTTACAAAGGACAGCCAGTAAGAATAAACTCTGATTTCTCAGTAGAGACCATGCAAGCGAGAAGGCAATGGGATGGTATATATATAACCATGAAAGAGAAAAAATTTCAACCAAGAATTATATACCAGGCAAAATTTTCCCTCAAATATGATGGTGAAATTAGGAGATTTCCAGATAAGCAGAAACTAAGGGAATTTGTTAAAACCATACCAACCTTACAAGACATGCTAAGAAGAGTCCTTTCAACAGAGAACCAAAAATAGCAAATAACAACCGACCATTAATACACAAGATGGCATAACCAAGAAACCACAGTTATGAACATATTCAAAGTAAAATGAGCTTACAAGATTGTAAACAGGGAACCAGAGACATCAATTGGTAAGTGAGGACAACTACAAATCAAAAAGAGGGGAAAGACTGTGTAGTTACAGAACTTCTAAATGGTGAGGAAGTTAAGAGACTTGTATGATAGAATGGACTGTTCAAACTCGGGGATAAAATCATAAATCATAGGGTAATTCCAAAGAAAATTGATTAAACCTTCACATCACAATAAAAAAGGACAAGCACAAATATTCAGCATATACTAAAACAACATCAAAAAAGGAAATGATGACATGACTCATAAACATAATGAGCTCAGTACAGAAAATAATATGGAACAAAGAAACCAGGGACACGAGGAAAAAACACATAAGAAAATGACAGCAACATATTCAAAGTTATCAATAATTACCCTGAATGTTAAAAGATTAAATGCACCAGTCAAGAGAGGGAGAGTTGCAGATTGGCTAAGAAAACAAAATCCATCAATATGCTGCCCACAAGAGACATATCTCAGAGATAAAGACAAAAATAGACTAAAAATCAAAGGTTGGAAAAAGATATATCAAGCAAATGGCAACTGTAAGAGAGCAGGAGTGGCAATA
>NW_006922264.1:119501-120021 GCF_000298275.1 Orycteropus afer afer | reverse complement strand
AATAAAAAGGATAATATCAGGATACTAGGAAGAACTGTACTCCAACAAATTTGAAAATCTGGAAAAAATGAACAAATTTCTAGAATCACACCACTACCTAAACTAATACAGATTGATGTGGAAAAGTTGAACAGGCCCACCACTAAAGAAGAAATTGAACAGATCATCAAAATATTACTAACTAAAAAAAGTCCAGGCCCAGATGGTTTTACCAGATAATTCTACAAAACATTCAGAGAAGAACTGATACCAATCCTACTCAAAGTATTCCAAAACATAGAAAAGGATGGAATCCTCTCTAACTAGTTTTATGAAGCAAGCATAACCTTGATACCAAAACCAAAGACACCACTCAAAAGGAAAATTATAGACCAATACCCCTCATGAATATAGATGCAAAAATCTTCAATAAAATCCTAGCCAACAGACTGCAACAACATATCAAGAAAATCATTCCTCATGACCAAGTGGGGTTCATATCAGGTATGCAGGGATGGTTCAACATTAGAAAAACAATCAA
>NW_006922264.1:116661-117298 GCF_000298275.1 Orycteropus afer afer | reverse complement strand
GAAGGAAAGAAATTTTCTTTGTTGGTTACCAGGGATGGGAGGGGAGGGGAGGTGAGGTAAGGCTGTTAGATAGATAGAGATAAGTATTGATTTGGGTGAAGAGAAGGTCAATGTACCAAATGAGAGTGACCAATATGGCAGCATTGAGGAAGAGAAAGACATAGAGAGGTACATGGGAGGTACAGACAACAAATATGAACTCTTTTGCACATACAGTACTGCATTTTCAGTGAAGGCAAATATGGGTATATGGGTGGGTAGATGGGTGGACAGGCTGAACTAGTAGGTATGTCTACATAATGGGGAGTGTAACCAAGAACATGTATAAGGTTGGCAGACAATAGTCCTATAAGTTTATGTGAATGATCATAATGTACAGTAGAGCTGACAAGGGGCAAGTTTGTGGTGACTGCTTGGTCACAGCCAGCTACCCAGAGGGACTGGGTAGTTAAACCTGCAGCCTTGGGATCACAGTCACAGGGGACATCAAGCTCAATTGGCATAACATACTATGCAAAACATTGTTCCATCTCCTACTTTGGCAAGTAGTGACTGGGATCTTAAAAGCTAGCAAACTGCCATCTAGATGCAACGATGGGTCTCTCCTCATCCAGAGCAAAGAAGAATGAAGAAAACC
>NW_006922264.1:103138-116081 GCF_000298275.1 Orycteropus afer afer | reverse complement strand
AAAAAAAAAAAAAAAAGAAGTTTTATCATTATCATTCTTCATAACAAGTGATATTAAAGAACAGAAAAAATCTTATACTAGAAAATATTATACAACTTAATCATTGAATGCTACATGCTAAAGTAATTTAAGAAAATTCATTGAATTTGTTTGTTGCTAAATATAGAAATTTTGAATATAGAGAACAGCAGTTTGGAACACATATGGAAGATAAGATTCAATTTAATATAACTAGAAAAATGATGAACTGCTCTGGTGGCATAGGGCCTAAGACAATTGACTGCTAACCAGAAGGCTGACAGTTCAAACCCACCAACCACTCCAGAAGGAAGGTTGGACAATCCACTTCCATAGTGATACTGCCTCAGAAACCCAAGAAGAGGTCACTATGAGCTATGAGTTGGTTCCAACTTGATGGCATTGAATTTTTTTTTTTTTCTTGCATTGGTATGTGCAATAAGAAATATGCAGGGACCTATCAAGAAATCTAAAGATCTGTTCTGAGAAATAAAAACAACAGCAACAACACAAAAATATAATGACAATTGGACAGATGAAAAGATATGCATTGTACATGGATAGGATAATAATATTTAATGCAATTGATACTTTAATTAAACCTAAATAAGCAAATAAACTCACATGAAATAAATCAAAACAGTGGTAGGTTTTCAAAATTTCGAACTTGACATAAAACTGTAATTCATTTGAAAAGGATCCATATGATAATACTGAGGAAGTCCTTGAAAAGAAGGGAATACAATTAAATCACTTTCAAATGTTTAATTAATCAACAATTACTAAGAGTATGATTTGAATACTCTTAGTAACATAAAGTAACTTAAAGAAAAAAAAAAAAAACAGTAGAGACTGTGTGGAAATATATCCAAATACATGTATTGCAGTAGACTTTTCAAATTTGAGTGATAATATGCATCTTTTTATAAAAATGTGCCCTAATTTCCTCTTAATTAGTGGGAAAAAAATGTTAAGTTTAAGGAGGGTGTGAGAGCAGTCACTGTCATATACAATCTTCTAGTTATTAAACATCAGTGTTTATAAAGACACACACATCCTCTGACTGAAACACAAATAGTTACATTAAAAAATGAATATCTAGTCTAGTCATGTCAGTTTTCACCTTTTCAGGGTGAGTAGCATTTGATACTAGGGTGTTTGGGAAGTCAGAATTGAATTTTTCCTCACTTTTAAGTTGTAGCTATGCCATTGTAAGAATGACTGATATTCTCACACACATTTCATTGTTTCTTCTTTGTTCCCTGACATTTTATTAGCTTTGCATCCTTGTGTATTATCTCAAGAAGTTGTAAGATAAGAACACTAATTATTATCTCCCTCACATAGCTTCTCCCCTTCAAAGTCTCTTCAGTATATTGTACTAAGCTATGTCTCCATATAAGTTACACCAAATATATCTACTCTGTAATTTGACAATATTAATTAACATTAAAAAAAAAAAAAAAAAAACACAACTCACTGCTCTCGAGTCGGATCCGACTCATAGCGACCCATTCTTGGGTTTCTGAGACAGTATCACTACTTGAGTAGATTGCCCAACCTTCCTTCCCTTCCTTCCGAGGAGTGGCTAGTGGGTTTGAACTGCCAGCCTTCCGGTTAGCAGTCAAGTGCCTTAGGCACAACACTATCAGAGCTCCTATTAATCAATATTAATTATTTTAAATGCATAATTTGTAATGCAAGTTGTTTATTCATTTCTTAGAACATAACCTACACCATAATATTTTTCAAAATACAAAATAGAAAACTCTTATCTCATGAACAAATAACAAAAAGGAATAAAAATAACAGCAGCAGTGTCATACACACACACACACACACACACGCACAGTCGGTTGCCATCAAGTTGACTCCAACTCATAGTGACCCAGTGTCAGAGTAGAACTGTGCTCCACAGGGCTTTCAATGGCTGATTTTTTAGAAGTAGATTACCAGATCTTTCTTCTGAAGTGCTTCTGGATAACTAAAATCTCCAACTCTTTATCTACCAGTGCCAGAGTAGTGGCTAAATGCTAAATTTATTAAAAAAAAAAAAAAAAAAAAGATTAAATGTATACACACAAACAAGCTGGAGTAATCATAGGGTAAATATAATTCTATGATGAGTAGAAAATGCATTACTTCATGGGATGGCACTCGTAAGCTATTTACCTTCATGTGAAAGTGGGAATTAGTTTCCAAAGCAAAATGTATATTTAAGGATTTAAAGGAAAGTAGGTAAGTACAGATATCTGTTCTTTCATATTTTTATTTGCTCTTATTAAATATTATTTCAATAGTCACTGAACATGACAAAATTGTCATACAGAGAGCATCAAAAAAGAAGAAACAATAAATAAATAAATAAATAAATAAGAAAATAAACACCTGCTTTCACCATGAGATAAAACAAATGAAATCAATTTTATCTCAGTGTAAAGTTTGTACTTTCATCATTTTTCTTTAATAGTTGTTTTTAACACCTTACATTTAGGCTTTTTTAAGCAAAATTGTAATGATAATTTTAAAATTAATTAATTTCTAATGTATAAAAATTATTTTTTAGTTACAATAGTAGTAAGACAGAATACTGTATTGTCTGCCTATGAGCAGAAAACAGTGGCTCTTTTTTAACACCTAGGCTGTTATTTTTTTCACTTTGTCTCTAATTAAGTGGTAAAAAAATTAATAGAATTTCAAAGACTACATTAGAATGATTCTTGAATTTGTGACAATTTTCAGCCAGATCAAAATGAGAAATGATGAGTCTTTAGGACTTTAGCTGCGAGGATAACAGTAGGATAGTAGTAGGATAACAATAGCTGTATGAAACTTTTGTTATTAATTATAACAGGTCAAATTGTCAGAAAATTGTGTAAGATTGAGACTTTAACAAGAGAAAAGAAAAGTACAAAATTGTTGGCTGTTTACAAATATTTTGAATATTTACTTAGCAGTTAAAATACAAAATAATTATTTTCACACGGAAGATGATGTAGTCAGAGAATCTTTTGTTATGTCATTGTTTTATCTATCTATCTATTTTTTATCAAATGAGTATTGAAAGACTACTATATGTTGTTGTTGCTGTTATATGCCCTTGAGTAGGCTCTGACTCATAGCTACCCTTCCTTGGGTTTCCGAGGCAGTATCACTAAGGAAGTAGATTGCCCAACCCTCCTTCTGTAAATTGGCCTGGCTACCTTATAGCCTGCTATATAACCTCACCAAGGAGCTCTGGCAGTGCGCTGTTTAAGGTATTTGACTGCTAACCAGAAAGTTGGTAGTTTAAACCCACAAGCCACTTCAAGGAAGGGAGATGGGGTGATCTATTTTCCTAAACATTTACCACCTCAAACAACCAATGGGAATTGCTATGAGTCAGAATTGACTTGATAGCAGAGGAATTTTTTTTTTATGTTGTTTTTTATGTGTTTTCAAGTCAGACCTGACTCATAGTGACCCCTCCTTTGGTTTCCAAGGCAGTATCCCTACAGAAGTAGATTGCCCAAACTATTACAGTTTTTTTTTTTTTTTCTTAACAGCTGTGCCTGACTTAGGCACTGAAGACATCATAACTATCTCTTTCTCTTATACACACACACACACACACACACACACATATGTATTTTTTTGTTTTTCCTACAAGGAAAACATAACCTAGTAATTCAAGTATAAAACAAGTCTCAAAAGATAACATAGAGCAGAAAAGTAAACTGAGCTAATAGAAAAGACCTGAATTCCGACTTAGGTCTGATATGGTAATGGTGAGTCATGTGTTCCTGAATGTTTCAAAAAAGGGTGTGAGTATGGCATCTTCCTCTGACATCCTAACAAGAAGTGCCTAGGATGTCTTTCTCTAAGTGTTACATTGCCTTGTGGACAACTTCAAATATTCATATGCTGCACAGTCCATATTCTGATTATTAATGGATGTTTTTCTCATTTTGAGTTGTAGCAAATGAAGGTGTTGAAAGTTTTACTCAATCCATGTCATTAAGGCCAAATCTACTTTGAGGAGTCAGCTCTTCCCTAGTAGTGTTTTGAGTGTCTTGCAATCTGAGGTACTCATCTTCTAGTACTATATTAGACAATGTTTCCCTGATATTCATAATATTTTTATTGGCCATTTTTTTAAGAAGTGATCACCACATCCTTATTCCTTGTCTGTCTTAATCTGAAAGGTCCACTGAAGCCTGTCCCCCATGAGTGACCCTGTGGATATTTGAAATACTGGTGGCAAATTTTCACAGCAACACAGAAGCCACCACAGTAAACAAATTGACAGGTAAGTGGTGAAAGAATGTATTTATAATATACTATGTAATTAAAATAGACTAGTAGTGTATGACTAAATCTATTTTTCTACTGAAGAAACACCTAAGAGCTCAACTTCTTTGGGAATTACCCTTTATGTGGAAAGTACTGATTCAGAATTTTTAAAGTTTTTCTCTAAATTATTCTTCCATTGCCAGAAATCAACTCATTTGTTCCTTCTGGTAAAATGTAAAACATACATATATTACATAATAATAAAAATAGCACTAACAACATTTATAATGTCATTCAAATTTATTATCACATTATGTTAGATTTGCTTGATTACATGACTTGAATAAATGTATTTCAAATTTTAAAATGTTAATTACTTGTCATATATTGTTTCTTTAATATCAATAATTTCAATCAATGTAATATTCTCAAAAAAGAAAATTCCATATTTTTATGCAACAAATATGTGCTTTCTGTGTTTGCCAACTGCTCTCTCCCTAGGAAGGTGTTTTGAAAATACCTTTGCTATAGTATGAGAATACCTATGCTAATGCTAAAAGCATTGCTATGGCATTTGTTTTTTTTAAATTTTTTGCATATTGCTGTAAAAAAAAAATAATAACATAGCACATTTACAAATATACCTCACAGGGAGAGGGAGCAATTGCTAAACAAAAGTGAAAGGCATAAGTTATTTGCTTAAAAATACAGTGATATGAAATATATAAAACCTTTATATGTGTTGAGCAATCATTTTGAGTCTTAGAAATTTAGCTAGTTGGAAAAATCACAGATCACAGTTATATTCAGTTTTTGCCCTTAAGATAATCTAGTTAAACTTTAAAAGCACGTTCTTTTTATTAATGGAAATGAGGCAGACAACCTTTTAGCTAGACAGCTTGACAAAGGGCAAAAAGGCTAGCTTTTATGGAAATCAAATCTTAAAATTAAATTCAAACAACACAGGAAAAAGTCTTCCAGCACCTGTATTAGGATATATGATTACCAAGATGGGTAATTTAAAGTTGTCTCTTTGAATTTATCTTGACCTCAATAATATAGCTGCTCTTTTCAAATGAGCTATATTGTAAGCATCTCAAGAGCTGAGAATCCACAGATTTCTGTATATTATTAAGTAAAGATTGTACAAATTATCCAGTCTATCTGTTTAATTTGATCTAATTGGTCAGATAAACAATCTGTTACTACAGTCTCATTTGCACTCTGTGGACAGAGTATGTTTACAGGAACAGCTGAATAAATCTTATCATTGTTAAATATATATATATATATTTCCAAGTTAGTTTCATCTGGAAATAACAATACCAGACAATTACTTGTACTTTTTTGTATGAAAGTTAAAATATGGAAGGTAAATGTTGTTGTTATTGTTATGCACCATCGAGTCAGACCCAACTCATAGCAACTCCTTGGGTTTTCGAACTGGTATCACTACAGAAGCAGATTGCCCAATCTTCCTTCCAAGGAGTGGCTGGTGGGTTTGAACCGCCAGCCTTCAGGTTAGCAGTCAAGTCCCTTAGGCACTACGCCACCAGAGCTCCCAGAGGGTAAATATTAACTCTCATTACATGAAATAGTTCTCCATAGCCTGACATCTTTATTTAACTCAAAACTATTGAGCTGTTTCTCTGATTTATTATTAAAAAAGGAAGTGAAAGAACCATCCAATTGTTCTAGATTTGCCTCTTCTTATTCAACTGAACAATATCCTGGATTGAACACTTAGTGAAACATGTCCTTAAAATGCTTCACACCTGAGATCTTTTTAGAAGTATTTTGTCAGCTTTTCTAATTACCAATACACTTATTGAAAAGGATAGGATATGACTCTGCTGCTCTTTTTGTAATGATTTGACAAGTTGAAATATCAGGGGAAATAGCACTTTTTAAATGAACGGCATTTTCCAATTGCAAAGAGAAGTACAATTAGGTTAAGGTAAACAGTGAGTCTTAAGAGTCAATTTGTCCATTTGCATAATAATATGATGGTGGAAGCTATGCCACTGCTATGGCAAACACCAGCCAGGTCAGCCATGGTGGGCAGGTTTCAGGGAATCTTCCAGAGTAAGTAAGGCAAATCAGGAGGAAAGTCCTGGAAATCTACTTTCCAAAATTAACCCATGGAAATATTAAGGATAACTGATACACGATACAGCAGTTTTTCCTTCTGTTCTACATAACTCTTAACGGCAACAAATAGCAACTGTAGAATTACAGCGAAATTGGAATATACAAGTAAACAAATATTATTGTCATATGAGTCTACTGAAAGAAAGAAAAAGCCTTGAGAGACTCTGAGAGAAGAAAGATCTAATATGTGATATGAGCTGTTTTCTTATCTACCACTTCTGTGACTTTTGTTTCTTCTAGTCTTTTATGAAAAACAAAACAAAACAAAAAGCAATCAATATGTACAAATAAAAGGTAAGAACAAGATATGGGAAACTATTTTTAAATTATAAATGGATAATAAAAGTTGGAGAAAACTACAGAAAAAAATGAAAATAGAAACAAAAATTAACTTTAAGGATCAAAAAAGGTATCATCTTTCAAAGCATTAGCTTCCTAATAGGGATTAAAACTCAAAAAAAAAAAAAAAAAAAAAAAAACAACCTTACTGCCTTTGAGTTAGTTCTGACTCATAGCAAACTCATCTTGGGTTTCTGAGGTGGTATCACTGTGGAAGTAGATTGCTCAATCTTCCTTCCAATGAGTGGCTGGTGGGTTAGAACCGCCAGTCTTCTCATTAGCAGTCAAATGCCTTAGGCACTACGTCACTAAAGCTCCAGTTTAGATTTTTAAAAGAGGAATATAAACATGAGGTTAAAATTAGTTGAAGATACAAAAGTTAAAGAAAAGTTTAACAATCAGAGAAAATACGAATTATTGGTATTGACATATTAATGGAAAAGATGGTATTAAATCTTCATGATACTTGTGATAGTTTAAGATAGTTTATTAAAAGAATTTTGATGAATATAATGGTTGGATTAACCCTGGCTAAAATAATGAGTATATTTATTAATAACATAATAGGAAGTATCATAAGTAGATATGAAATAGATCATAAGTAGATATGAAATAGATCATAAGCATGTTATGAAATATAGAGTTAAGCACTATAGATTTTGTTGTTTTGTTAATTGCCCTCTAGCAGATTCAGCCTGAAGCTGATTCCTATGATATAGAAATCAGACAGACCTCCCTCCAACCATTTCACTCTTTCTGAAACCACCCATTCACCCCATAACACTGTCTAGTTCTCTGATGGTTTCAATAATTCATTGCAATGGCCACACAGAACTCACTGATCCTGCTCATGATTATCCAGTTTACCAGGAAAATAATAGTATCAGGAAAATAATAATTCTGGATCATGATCCGATTAGAAAAAAAACAGGATATGGGATAAAGTTAATCAATCAGATATTTTTTTTTAACTTTTTATTGTGATTGGTTGCAATTTTACAAAGCAGATTTTCTTTACATTCAACAGCTCATGAACATTTTGTTTCATGAGAGTGCTGACAATTGCCACAAAATAAAAGCTCTCTTCCCACCTCCTCCCTGTAGTTATTCCTTCCCTGTGTCCTTCTGACCTCTGCATTCCTGCCTGCCTAGCTTTCTTCTGTGCAAATGCTGCCCTTCTGATCTCCCAGGGTTGACTGCTTTAAGGTGTACATCTCTCTGGTGTAGTTGTTCAGATTGTAAGCCTGTCTATTGTGGAGGCTGAGTTGAGTCACAGGACCGAGTCTGATTCCTGGCCCAAAGTGTAACTTGGGGCCATACTCTTGGCGGTTTCACCAATTTCTTTCTGACAAGTGGGAGCTCTGGTGGCATAGTCCCTAAGGTATTTGACTATTAACCAGAAGGCTGGCAGTTCATACCCACCAACCCCTCCTTGGGAGGAAGATTGGGCAATCTACTTCTGTAGAAATACTGCCTCAGAAACCCAAGGAGGGGTTCCTATGAGTCTAATTGGCCGCAGTGAGTTTATTTTTTTTCCCTGATGAGTAGTCCTGGTCTTTTTTTTTTTTTTTTTTTAATGTGTTTGAATTTTATTCCACATTTTTTCTCCCACTCTAGCCAGGATCTCCAATTTTGATCCTTTCTGTGTGATTGACTTTAGTAGCCAGGCACCATCTAGTTCTTCTGATCTTATGTAGGCTAAAGTCATATAGGCTAAGGTTCCTGTGGTCCATTAGTCCCTTGAACTAATTGTTTCCATAAGTCTTTAATTTTCTTCATTCTTCTTTGCTTCAGAAGAGGAGATACCAATCATTGCATCTTATATGGCCTTTCACAAGCTACTCATTAAAAAAAAAAAAAAAAAAAAAAAAATCTGAGTTCACTGTCATGGAGTAGATTCCAACTCAGCCACCCCCTTTGGATTTCTAATATGGTAAATCTTTAAGGAAGTAGATTACCCAGTCTTCCTTTCATGGAGTAGCTGGTGGTTTTGAACAACAAATCTTTCTGGTTAGCATTCAAATAACGTAGGCATGATGCCACTAGAGCTTCTTACTCACTAAAGTAGGATATAGAACAATTTAGCCTGATGTCCCCTGTGACCATGGTTCTGAGCCCATAGGCCCAGGGACTCCCTCCTAACAAGACATCTTCAAATTAGGACAACTCTTAGCTTTTTCTTGTCTGTGGCTGAAGACAGACTTGGTCAGGCTTGGGGTCTGCTACTGGAACCATTTTGTAAAATATTAAAATGCTTTTTGCTCCACTGTCAGGAGGCATCCTATTCTGCTAGAAAGACTCCTACCTTATGGCACTCAACTTTCTTGCTCTGTAGGTTGGTGAGCTCACTGCAACCATCTCCTTCTGTGAGATGGGAAGCCATCCATACCTGTCCTGTGTCAGTTTCTTGGCTCTCACCACTCACACCTTCTCACTTGTCTTCACAAAAACAATATTCTTCTGGGAAGTTTGCAATGCATGGACCTTGGAAACAAAGGCTGCACTCTACTACAGTCTCTTCTTCTGGATGGCAGAGAGATGGTAGAGTCTCTTTGAAGCCTAAGAGAATAACCGATTCACTGGGTAGACATTCTCCTAGTTTGTATAGTAATCATCCAATTCTCACAAGTCTTATGCAAACTGTCCAGTACTTTCAAAAGACTGTGGCCCTACCTGTTATATAATTTTTTTTAAGTTAAAATTGGTACTAAAAAGGTAGCAAGCATTTTTTTTTTTCCCACTGTATCCAAGGTAGCAAATTTAACTAATTGAATTAGTTATTATAAAGTATGAGAATTAATTATAAGGGGTTAAACTTACAAGGTTAATGAGTAAATTAAAAATAAATTTCCTATTAAAACAATTAATAGCATAAGTCTATAAAGACACATGTCATCTTGGTAAAACTACAAACTCAGGGCCAGAAAGACAATATGAAAAGAGAAACCTATTGCACTACACATTGTGATCCTATGTGTGCAGAGTAGAATTACTCCATAGGGTTTTTAAAGCTGTAAAGATTTGGTTATGAAATATAAATATTATCTTTATCTGAATTGATGATACAAACTTGTTTCCTCATTGTTATCCTGGTTAATATAATGATGTTTATTGATGAAATTAATGGTGACTGAGATCTATGCATGATTAAATGTGGTGTAGAACCCATCAAGGTGGAAGGGATTACCAATCCCTGCTAAAGCCTGCATCACAGTTCTCCCGGCCAGAGCCTCATGTCACTGCATTCTTACTGCACCAAGGACCTCTGATCCTGCAGTAGATTTCTGAGAATTCCACCTCTAAATAAGCCTTTCTTATGTAATGCTAGCTCTCCCCTAAGTGCAGAGCTAGATTTCCCCAAGTTATAGTCAAGTTACATGGCTATTTGGGGTATTCTGTTAATAAATGCAGAGCCCCTGGTGGTGCAAATAGTTAATACACTTTGTGAAGGTTCTACTATACCCAGCGGTGCCTAAGAATAAAGGATCAGTGATCTGCTCTCTGAAAATGAGACATCAAAAACCCTACAGAGCACAGATCTACTCTGAAAGACATTGAGTCACCATAGGTATGACTCTACTATAATTGATTTGTTTTATTTTTTATTTATCAAGCTAACATTTGAGTTTTAATATATTGGTTCTACTGTAGTGGACCTCGAAGTGAACCTGAGAGCTTGTACAAATGCAGATTTCAGTCTTACGGCCACAGTGATTTAAGTTAATACGGTTAGTGCCTAAAATCTTCTTTTTATATGCCTCTGGGTGAATGTAAAGCTTAAGAAATGCTACTCTTAACCTTCGAAGAGGGTCTGCAATTCCAGGGAATCCAATCTCTCCACCTGTTGAGAAAAAAAAAATGGAAAGGATGCAAATTGTTCTAAAAATATATTGTCATTGTATTTTTTTTAAGTTAAAATGGGTAGTAAAAGTGTAGCAAACATTTTTTTTCACTGTATCCAAGGTAGCAAATTTAGCCAATTGAATTAGTTATTATAATATCTGAGAATTAATTGTAAGAGGTTAAAATTACAAGGTTAATGAGTAAATTAAAAATAAATTCCCTATTAAAACAATTAATTGCATAAGTCTATAAAGACACATATGTAAACATTATGGTCTCAAGAATAAGAGTTTCATATGTATATATATTTAATAGATATTCAAAGAACAATTTGCAAACAACATTATCCAGGACCTAATATTGTGATGTGATGTATATGATGTAAACATACAAAGTAAGCATAAGAAATCCAACAAGAAAATATGTTTTAGCCTTCCTAAGCTAAATTACATATTAATTAATATTAAATAATATTTGAGTGTATTTAAGGGAAATAATGTGCTCACTTTCCACCTTTTGTTAATGTATCAAATTACTTGCATCAAAAACTTTTTAAAAATTCCATATTCTCAAGGAAAGGATATTGAAAAGTGTGATGTCTGGATTCAATTTTAATTTTAATCAAATCCGAATTAAAAATTGTTGTTGTTGTTGTTGTTATTTGCCGTCGAGTCGGCCCCTCTGACTCATAGCGACCCCTCCTTGGGTTTCCGAGGCAGTATCACTACGGAAGTAGGATTGGCCAACCTTCCTTCCGAGGAGTGGCTGGTGTGTTTGAATCGCCAGCTTTCTGGTTAGCAGTCAAGTGCCTTAGGCACTATGCTACCAGAGCTCCTGAATTAAAAATTAGAATTTGAAAATGTGGGCAATCTCCATACATAGTCATACTGCCTCGGAAACCAAAGGAGGGGTCTCTATGAGTTGGAAATGACTCAACGGCAGTGAGTATACCAAGGAAGATTTTAAAAAGCACAATTTACATCCACTTTGACAACCAAAGTCTTCCCAGGATGCATTGGTTTTATAAAATAGTTATATGTACCCAATTATTATATGAACATGTGAATTAAGAGACTAAAATACAGCTATATTTTTCTTGTTCCACTCGTCATCTTATTTACATAATTTAAAGTCTCAGAGTTGTGAAAAATTTACTAAACTTTCAAAAATAATTTTATTTGGAAATCAGAATAACTTCTAAAACCAGCAGGAAAAAATATTCTGGGCAAGTGAAAGAGTGAATTACATAGTATATTTGTTCCAAAGGCTACTCTATTAAACTACTCTGCCCTATCATATCTAAAGGTGAGCTATTAAATCAAAAGTTGTGAAGCATTTAAATATTTTATGAAGTTGTATATTGCACTGTATTTAATGTATATTTAATTTCATAACCACTATTGTATGCTCATTTTGAACTATTCTGAGAGCCATAGATTCATCATGACCCTGCAACTAAAGAATCTGAGACTAGATGAATAATAAATAAATAGGTAGACAAAAGATAGATAAATAGCTAGCTAGCTAGATAGATAGATAAGTAAGCTAAGAAGAAATATGGTAGAGTTGAGTACTACAGTGGAGAAAGATTTCCTCTTTGAAAATAGATTAATATTCCAATGAAAACAATATCATTTAGTTGTATTTTTTGTTACGTTTGAAAGTTCTTGTTGTTGTTTTTAGGTGCCATCGAGGCGCTTCCGACTCATAGCGACCCCATGCACAGCAGAACGAAACACTGCCGGATTCTGCGCCAGCTCCATGATCCTTGCTATACTTGGGCCCATTGTCACAGCCACCGTGTCAATCCATCTCGTTGAAGGCCTTCCCCTCTTTCATCAACCCTCCGGGGAATGGTCCCTTCTGACAACATGACCAAAATAGGTGAGACGAAGTCTGGCCATCCTTGCTTCCAAGGAGCTTCTCGGTGCACTTCTTCCAGGGCAGATCTGTTAGTTCTTTTGGCAGTCCATGGTACCTTCAGCATTCTTTGCCAGCACCACAACTCAAAAGCATCAACTCATCTTCAGTCTTCCTTATTCATTGTCCAGCTCTCACATGCATACAAGGTGATTGGAAATATCATGACCTATGTCAGGTGCACCTTAGTCCTTAAGGAGATATCCTTGCCCCTCAGCACTTGAAAGAGTTCCTTTGCAGCTGACCTGCCCAGTGCTACACGTCTAATGTCCTGACTGCTGCTTCCATTGATGTCAATTGTAGAGCCAAGCATCATGAATTCTTTGACAACCTCGATCTTTTCTCCATTTATCGTGATGCTGCTTATAGGTCCAGTTGTGGGGATTTTTTTTTTTTTTTT
>NW_006922264.1:83783-103038 GCF_000298275.1 Orycteropus afer afer | reverse complement strand
TTAATGCTTTCTCCCTTTTCTTCTTTATTATTGGTTTTGTGCTTATTAAACCCATATATTTCCCATTCTTCTGGATTTGCTTAGGGGAATTGTTACTTTTCTCTGTAGTTACCTCAGGATACATTCTTATCTCTACATTTTTAGAACAGTGCATCCTCTGAAGACATTGACCTCTTTTCCTCTCTATTTGGAAGTTTGTACCTAGAAGTTTTATTCCCTCTGATAGGTTAGTTGATGCTGTTGTGTGCTGATTGACTTCCTTGGTTTTTAGAGAACAATGTTTTATGGTCTCATTTGGAGTTTCTATTTCTGATTTAGTTTTAGTGTTGATGCCACATATCCTGATTTTGTTGATCTCTGTTTTGGTTTCTATATTGGAAGAACTTGTGTAAGCTTTCTTGTAAGGTTGGTCTAGCTTTTTAAAAAATCCCTTAATTTCTGTTTGTCTGAGAATGCCTTGAATTCATCCTCATATTTGATGGATAATTTGGCTGAATATAGGATTCTTGGTTGGAAGTTCTTTTCCTTCAATGTTTTATATATGCCATCCCATTGTCTTCTTGCCTGCGTGGTTTCTGCTGAGTAATCAGAGCTTAGCCTAACTGTTTGATTATCATAAGAAATATTTCTTTTTTTCCTCAGAACCTCTCAAAATTCTTTCTTTGTTCTTGTTTTTGGAGAGTTTGATTATATTATGTCTCAGTGTTTTTCTCTTGGGATCTATCTTGTGTGGGTTTCTATGAGCTTCTTGGACAAATGTCTTTTCTTCTTTCATGATATGGGGGCAGTTTTCCGTTAGCAGGTCTTCCACCATTTTCTTAGTGGTTTATTCCCCCCCCTCCCTTCTTGTTCTGGAATTCCAATGAATCTCATGTGGTTTCTTCCCATGTCATCCCATATAATTCTTAGGTTCTCTTCATTTCTCTTAAATCTTTGTTGTGATTTTTCTTCATACAGGCTGGTGTCTGGGGATTTTTCTTCTAGTTGGGTTATGCATGCTTCAGCCAGTTCTAACCTACTCTTCTACTGTGTTGTGTAATTCTATAATTTTGGTATTCATTTTCTGGATTTCTAACTGTTGTTTTTGTATGAATTGATTGTGCATTAATCTTATTATTTTGTTCTTGAATAATTTTCCTAAGTTTTTCCAGGAACTGTCTGTGTTCTCCTTGTTTCTGTTTGGGGTTTCCTTAGGCTCTTATAAAACTCTATAATCTTATCTTCTAAATTTTTTTCTCAGATAATTCTGTCTCTTCTTCCTCCATGTTTAAAGAGAACTTTGTTTGTGATTTTGCCTTGTACTGTTTTTTTGTTTGATTTGAGGTTGCCTCTTGTTTCCTAGACATTTTGTGGTTTTCTTTAACTGTTGGTTATGTATTGATATGTTTTATCTTGATTTTATGGTTTAATACTTTGTACAGGTGAAGCTGGTGTATTTTATTATTATTATTATTTTAGTTATTAATTCAGGTATGCTGTGTTGTTCTGCAGTTTTCGTTGAGATGGTGGAATCACTATGTGAAATGTAGATATGGGTTTTGGTTTGTCATAAAGTGAGGTTAGAGTTTAAATCAGGAGGTTTTATGTTGGCTAATTATGGTTTCTTCTATTGGATGAGTGAAGATATTGGCAGAGAATGTGGGAGTGGAAGAAGGAAAGCTCACTTTTGCTAGGGGTGATTTCTAGAGCTTTGAGTGGACAGTTACTGATGATGTTGTACTGTTATTTACAGGCCTGCAGCTCAACTTCAGCAAAGACTCCAGGTGTTAGGGGTTGCCACTTTGTACCAGGCTCAGAGACATGCAAAAAGCCCTGCTCCTGAGGCCCCTTTGCACCAAAAAGCCAACACAAGACAACTTCTCAGCTCTGCAATCCACCCTGGGGGTTTCTCTCACTGACCCCACCTGCCTGAGGTGTCTGTCCAACCGGCCCAGACCCCTATCCATCTTGGAAGTTCCTCTGTGGGTCTATGCACCCACTTAATTTCAGTGGTGCTGGAGTCAGGAGAGTGCCTGCTAGTAATCTGTGGTCCCAATATTACTGATAAAGTTAAGCATAGGCATCTCAGTGCACCTAAGGTGACCCAAGCATACTCGGTGACCCACTGTGGGGGGACCTCCTTGGGCCTGCCTTCCTGCAGCACAAATGTACTCTCTGCTTGGGTTTTAGTGGTACAGGATGTGCCTGTTTTCACCTAGCCAACCCAAGTAACCAATAAAATAAAGTACTGAAGGTTGATCCTTGGGGTGATAGCTGGTATGCTGGTGTGGTTGCTGGTATGTGTGGTGTGTCTTCTTTTTTAACCCAAGGAGATCTTGGATGGCTTTTCACCTGCTGGTTGCTCCCCCAAGACTCTGAAGGCCTTTCTCAGCTGCCTGTCAGCACTCTGCAGGATAGATCTTCTCATCTTGTTATTTTTTTCCCCTGTACCTTTCTCCTTTCTAATTCTACTCCTCTGAGTTTGGTGTACTCTAACACAGTGAGCTCTTCAGAGCACCAGAATTTCTAATTCAAACTGCTATACCTAGTTTTTCAAGCACTAAGATGCTAGAGGGAAATAGCATGGAGATTACTGATGAGGTTCCATTTTGAATTCCCCAAAAGTACCAGTTCTTCTTTGAGCTTCTTTATTTATTGTTCAGCTCTGACATGCATATGAGGCAATTGAAAATATCATGGTTTGTGCCAGGCACACCTTAGTCCTCAAGGAGACATCTTTGCTTTGCAGCACTTGAAAGAGATCTTTTGCAGCAAATTTGCCCAGTGCTGTATATTGTACAGTGTCCTAACTGGTCTTTCCATTGGAGTCAATTGTAGAAAGAAGTAATGTGAAGTCTTTGACAACTTCAATCTTTCCTCCATTTACTGTGATGCTCGTTTTAGGTTCAGTTGTGAGGATTTTTTTTTTTTTTAATTGAGATGTAATACATACTGCAGACTGTATTCTTGAATCTTCATCAAACTGCTTCAAGTCATCCTCACTTTCAGCAAGTAAAGTTGTGTGGTCAGAGTACTGCAGGTTGTTAATGATTTTTTTCCCCAATCTTGATGCCATATTCTTCATCATAAAGTCCAGCTCCTTGGATTATTTGCTAAGCATATAGATTGAACAAGTATGGGGAAAGAACACAACTCTCACACACTCCCTTCTTGACTCTAACCCATACAGTGTCCCCTTGTTCTGTTCAAATGATGGCCTTCTGGTCTATGTACAGGTTCTTCTTTAGTACAATTAAATGTTCTGGATTTCCCATTCTTCTCAATATTATCCACAATTTGTTATGATCCACACAATCAAATGTTTTTGCATAGTCAACAAAACACAAGTAAACATCTTTCTGGAATTCTTTGTTTTGAGCCAACATACATCTGACATCTGCAATGACATCCCTTGTTCCATGCCCTCTTCTGAATCTAGTTTGCACCTCCAGAAGTTCTCTGTCGACATACTGCTGCAACCCTTTTCCAATTATCTTCAGTAAGATTTTACTTGTGTGCGATATTAATGATATTGTTCGATAATTTCCACATTCTGTTGGATCACTTTTCTTTGGAATGGGTACAAATATGGATCACTTACAGTCAGTTGGCCAGATAGCTGTCTTCCAAATCTCTTAGCATAATCCAGTGCATGCCTACAGTGGGGCATCTGTTTGTTGAAACATCTAAATGGGTATTTTGTCAATTCCTGGAGCCTCGTTCTTCGGCAATTCTTTCAGTGCAGCTTCGACTTCTTCCTTCAATATCATTGATTCTTGATTATATAACACCTCCTTAAATGAATAAAGATTGACCAGTTCTATTTGATACAGTGACTCTGTGTATTCCTTCTATCTTCTTTTGATGTTTCCTGCATCGTTCAATAATTTGTCCATAGAATCTTTCAATATTGCAACTTGAAGCTTATTTTTTTCCCCCCAGTTCTTTCAGCTTGAGAAATGCACAGCACGTTCTTTCTTTTTGGTTTTCTAACTCTAGTCTTTGAACATTTCATTATAGCATTTGGCTTTGTCTGCTCGAGCTGCTCTTTGAAATCTTGTGTTCAGCTCTTGTATCTTGTCATTTCTTCCATTTGTTTTGGCTACTCTCCACTCAAAGAGAACCTTCAGATTCTCTTCTGTCATCCATTTTTTGTCTTTTCTTCTTTTCTCATCTTTTTAGTGACCTCTTGCTTTCTTCATGGATGATGTTCTTGATGCCATTCAATAATTCTTCTGTCTTTTGGTCATTGGTGTTCAATGCATCAAATCTATTCTTTAGATCATCTTTAAATGCAAGAGGGATATATTCAAGGTCCTATTTTGGCTCTTGTGGACTTGTTTTAATTGCCTTCAACTTCAAGTTGAACTTGCATATGAGGAGTTGATGGTCTGTTCCACAGTCAGCTCCTGGCCTTGTTTTGGCTGAAGGTATTGAGATTTTCCATTACCTCTTATCACAGATGTAGTCAATCTGATTCCTGTGTTTTCAATTTGGTGAAGTCCATATGTATAGCTACCATTGTGTTGTTGAAAAACGGTATTTGCAATGAATAAGTCATTGGTCTTGAAAAATTCTATCATGAGATCTCCAGCATTATTTCTGTCACTGAGGCCTAATTTTCCAACTACCAATGATCCTTCTTTGTTTCCAACTTTTGCATTCTAGTCACCAGTGATAATTAACACATACTGATTGCATGTTCAGTCAATTTCAGACTGCAGAAGTTGATAAAAATCTTCAATTTCCTCATCTTTGGCTTTGGTGGTTGGTGCATAAATCTGAATAATAGTCATATTAACAGGTCTTCCTTGTAGACGTATGGACATTATCCTATAACAGACAGCATTGTACTTCAGGACAGATCTTGAAACATCCTTTCTGATGATAAATACCACATCATTCCTTTTCAAACTGTCATTCCTGGCATAGTAGATCATATGTTTGTCTGATTCAAAATGGTCAAAACAGTCCATTTCAGCTCACTAATGCCTAGGATATCAATCTTTATGTGTTCCATTTCATTTTTGAAAACTTCAAATTTTCCTAGATTTATAATTTATACATTCCATGTTCTAATTATTAATGGACATTTGAATCTGTTTCTCCTCAATTTGATTTGTGTCACATCAGCAAATGGATGTCTCGAAAGCTTTGCTTTATCCATATCAATAAGATTTGTTCTACTCCAATGTTGAAGCAATTTCCCAGTCCCTATTTTGAGAGCCTTCTAACCTAAGTGATTCATTGTCCTGCACTGTATCAGAGAGTGTTTCCTGGCTATTCATATAATTGCCTACTGATGTAACAGACAGTGCTTCTCTTCTAATCATACGGTTTTCCTTAGCCAATTCTTTGATAAGTGGATGGCCTCCTCCTTCTTCCTAGTCTGTCTCAGTCTGCAAGCCATGCTGAAACCTGTGTACCATGAGAAACCCCACTGGCATTTGAAATACCGGTGGCATAGCCTCAAGCCTCACAGCACCACACCACCAGATCACGACAAACCTACAGACAAGTTTGTCTCCCTTAGCTGTTCGAATCTTCTTCACCCTCTCTTTACCGGGATCCCTGCCACTTGCTCGCTCTGGCTTTCCTTTCCTTTACCTTCTGCTTTTCCCGCTGCTTGGGGATTCAGGCCTGGGTCCCTCCCCTTATCTGGATGCTTCTGCCTTTTGCTCACTCTGTCCTGGATGCCCTGCCACTTTATTTACATATAATTGGCCAAAACTTTGTCACATGGTCATGTATAGCTGAAGACCTCTGGTAGTGTAGTGCCTAAGGCACTCAACTGCTAACCAGAAGGCTGGCAGTTCAAACCCACCAGCCACTCCTCGGAAGGAAGTTTGGGCAATCTACTTCTTTGGTGATACTGCCTCGGAAAGCCAAGGAGGGGTCACTATGAGTCAGGTTTGACTCGACAGCAAACAGCAGCAACAACAACAAATCGCTACTCTATCCTTTTCCCACATATAGAATGCCCTGGTTACTGCTCCAAGGAAGACACTCCAAGGGACAATTCAGCAACTGTGTTCAGCTCATAGTTCATGATGTTAGGTTCATATTTACCTTTGTCTCCCGTAAGGTAGAACTCTTTATGGTCTTTCAGCTTATAAAATCAAAGACATGATATTTGTTCCTAAAAAAAAGAGAAGAAGAATAGGGGAGAATATATAGGAGTTGGTTTCCATTAATAATATATTCTCAAATATAGCAACAAATAAATAAGCAACAGAAGAATCTTCTGATTCTTGGATTATTGGGACCTCATGAAAACTTACTTGTGTTCATCAAAGGACTTTCTCAAAAGAGTAAAGAGATGATCTACAGATTGGGGAAAAAGTCTTTGGGAATCATATATCCAATAAGGGTCTAATATAAAAAAAAATATATATGTAAAACGACTACAACTTAACAGAAAAAAAAAAAGACACATAATTCAACAACAACAACAACAAAAGGTCAACTGAATGTTATATATAATTTTACCCAAAAACAATGACCAAAATAAAAAGAAGAGAAAAGAAAGAAAGATCCAAATGTTTAGGCTACATAGGTACAGATAATTACCTAAAGGGATTAGTTTTCTTCATTCAAAGGTTTAGAACCTATCCAATCAATTTTGTCATTCTTGAAGTTAAGTTCCATTGAGTCAGTTTGATGAAAACAGCCCTATATACAACAGAATGAAACACTGCCCAGTTGGTGCCATCCTCACAATCCTTGCTATATATGAGCCCATTGTTACAACCACTGTATGAATGCATCTTGTTGAGGGTCTTCCTCTTTTTCACTTACCCTCCATTTTACTAAGCATGATATCTTTCTCCAGGGAATGGTCACTTCTGACAGCATGACTAAAGTAGGTAAGACTAAGTCTGGCTATTCTTACTTCCAAGGAGCATTTTGACTATATTTATTCCAGGACATATCTGTTAGTACTTCTGGCAGTTATGGTGCTTTCAGTATTCTTTGCCAACATCATAATTCAAAGGCATCAACTCTTCTTAGGTTCCTTATTCTTTGTCCAGCTTTCCCATGCATATGAGGCTATTGAAGATACAATGGCCTGGGTTAGGTGCACTTTAGTCTTCAAGGAGACATCTTTGCTCTTCTGTGCTTTAAAGAATTCTTTTGCAGTAGATTTTCCCTGTGTAATACAACATCTGATCCGTTCATTCTGACTAAAATTATTTTTAGAATTTCTGTTCTATTCCCAAGGTTAGTGAGTAATGCATGTTAAAAGATTGTGAGTAGCCACTCAGGGTACTAAATTGGTCTCTGTGTGCCTGGAACAATGAAATAAGAAGGTATTCTAAGAATAAGAGAAGGGAATGGAATGTAGGTGTAAAAGTAAACTTCATTTTACTTACATATATATAACTGACCATGAGACCTTTGCCATGATACCTTCTTTGGCTACCATTAAGGAAAGTTTTCATCAAGGAACCAGTAGATGGATCTTGATCAAAAGAAGGAAAATGTGGGAAAGAACTTCAAATTCCTATTGGAAACAAGACTCAATAGAATCATTAAGACAGGAGGAACCCCAAACACATATTAAGACCTGAACAGAAACTATCTCATGAAGTCATCTTTAAGCTGAGTAAGAATTAAACTTATTTAATAAAGAGTGTTCACATTGAGCATAATTCTTTTTTTAAAAAAATTATCCATATGAGAACAAATGGGCAACAGTAACTCTAAAACACACATGAGATCTTTAAGGTGTAGAGAGTCTACATTAATGATGATGAAACAACATGGACAGAGATGGGATGATGACACAACGGAAAGTATGTAACAATTGTCAGTGAACTGTACACTAAAGATTGGTGAATGAGAATATGGTTTATTGCATATATTTTCACCAAAATATTAATAAGAAAAGAGAAAAAGAATAATTACAATTGGAAAAACTTTGTTGGAGGATAGAAATATGAAGAAACAGAGAAATCAGTGTCTCATTAACCATAATACCAAAGCTTTTGCCATTGAGTTAATTCTGATTCATGATAATCCTATGTATGATATTTTTTCACATCTGAATGAAAGTTTACAGAGCAAATTGGTTTTCCATTCAACTGTTCATAGATGTTTTGTGACTTTGAATGCAGTCCCCATTTGTCTGTAACCTTTATGAAAGCAGATTGCTAAGTATTACCCTTTTCTCTGAGGGCAGAAGTATTTTGCTTGTTTCATTCATCTGGCACTTACTGCTTCTGCTTTCTAGGAAAAATTCCCTTCATCAGAGTCTTTTTGGAATCATGACTCTTCCTTTTGGGAAGGTCTTTATTGTTCAATAACCTCCATTGCCAGTCTTAGCTGGATATTGAACAGCATGCCTGTCTAGATGGCTGAACAGCTTTTATACCCTAATATATCTTGGGACAAATATTTATTTAATCAGCAAAAGTCAGAATGTGGCACAAATATCACTCTGACCAGAGACATGTTCCTTCCATCTCTGTCAACTGACTAGTTTTAAGACTTTGCAGAAATGAGGTAGAAACAGCTAACATTCACCAATATTCAAAATTTTCCCACCATTTCCTTTCATAATAAAATATATTACTCTACTTTCCATGGTACTCCTCACAATAGTTTTATTAAATGTTTTTCTGTAACGCACATACACAAACACACACAAATACTGCCATTGGATCATTTCCAACTCATAGTGACCTCCATTTGGTTTCTAAGGCTGTAAATATTTATGGGAGTAGATTGTCTCATATTTCTCCCACCAAGCAGCTGGTGGGTTTGAACTGCTGACCGTCTTGTTACCAGCCAAATGCATTACCCACTACATGACCAAAGCTCCTTTCTGTAATCCATAGGGGTTTTTATTTCTTATAGCTTGCAATATCTAAGTTATTTATACTTTATGGCTAACTTCTAAATTATGTCCACTATTTTTAATTATAGAACATTTTATGTGTGCCACTGAAATATTTATCACTCACACCCAGATATGAAATCCCACATTAATTTAAAATTCCTGTTTAAAAGAATACATTTGCATATAAGTGTGAAAAAGCCCAAATGATGGAAGTTTAAGCTGATAAGGTCTTTGACTCTCAAATAAATGTCTAGAGGTCAACTGCCTAGGGCTGGTGTGGCATACATCACTGGAAACTTGGGGTCTTTCAAGATTTTTGTTATTCTGTCCTTAGGGTGTTACTGTTTTTTGTTTTCTTTATCATGTTGCAGTCTTCATTGCTATAATTCTCATGGCTCTAGCTATTTCAAATAATTTTTCTTTCCAAGAAATAAAAGTAAAAGCACAGCATTTTCTTTTTGTCTTTTAACTTTCCTATGTGCAATAGACATAATTTCTTTGAAATCCTTACATCTGTATACTGACTTAAGAGGACATAAAAACAAATGTTGCCAAAAGTAGCACTCATCCTGATAGTAATTGCAACATCCTACATTCTCACAGTAATACAGAGCTGACAGACATGATTTGGCTCAAAGATATTTAAGACTTATCATAACCTACATCCCAGCTACCAAACTCTGAATATAAAAAAAATGACCAGTACAAATTAGTGTCCACGAAGCAAACTTACACATATATATTGTAAACCTGAAAATGCCTTCCACAGGTTTATTTCCATAGCAAACCCAGAATCAAAATTTCTGAAGAGAAATGTCTAATGTTGAATGTGTTCATAAGTTTTGTTTTGTTTTTATCATTTTATATGTCACTCCAGGTGATCACTAGTTGTCATATTCTCTACATCAAAAATTCTAAATCTTCTAGATTTTACATGGCAACCAGTGCAGTGGTTCTATATAGGAGAGTAATAGCACCTGGGGTCCTAGTGGAAATTCTTAGGTGTTTTGGTGAGTACAGTAACTGGGGATCTTTCTTGGCATAAAGTTGCCAAGAGTCAGGAGTTCTAGATTTATAGAATGCTCAGGAGAGTCCCATAGAAATAATTTTTATTCATGAATGTGAAAAATATTGATAATTAAGTGATCCCAAATCATAACTTCATTAAACCTATAAAAACACTTTTTTTTCTTTTTTTTAATATGCAGTGAGTTTTCCAGGAATTAAATTGTCATTTATAATTGAAATATATTGGATTTAAGCCAAGTTATGGTGTTTTCAATTGTCCCATATGCAAGTGAAAGCTGGACAATTAATAAACAAGACCGAAGAAGGGTTGACGCTTTTGAATTGTGTTGGCAAAGAATACTGAAAATAACATGGACTGGCAGAAGAACAAACAAATCTGTCCTGGAAGAAGTGCAGCTGGAATGCTCCTTGGAATTGAAAGTGACCAGATCTTGTCACACTTATTTTGTTCATGTTGTCAGAGGGACCATTCCCTGGAGAAGGATATCATACTTGGTAAAATGGAGGGTCAACGAAAAAGGGGAAGTCCCTCAATAAGATGGATTGATACAGTGACTGCAATGATGGGCTCAGGTATACCAAGGATTGTGAGGCTGTCACAGGACAGGGCAATGTTTCATTCTGTTGTACACAGGGCACATTAAAAACAACAATTGAAACAAGTTTTCACAATATTTGATTTGAAACTTTCCCAAGTTGTTCAAAACTTGGGAAAGAATATCACATCATGGATAGTATTATCATTATGATAGTCTGATATATTCATCAGTCTAGAATCATATTTGTCACAAATATGGTATTTCTGTACTTATCTTCAAGTTTATGACTCTCATTATTTCTTCCAATTTGGTTGTTATTGTTAGTTGTAGCCAGTGATCCCCAACTCATGTTGACCCCATGTACCATAAAACAAAACGTTTCTTAAGCCTGCATTATTTTCACAAGTGACCAATTATATATACTTTTGTATACAAGATTTTTGCTTATTTTCAGTGTTTGCAATTATTAAAGAACAAACAAGTAAATACAAAAAAAAAAAAAAAAAATGTCTCCTTTAGATAAGTCAAGACTTTCCCAGGTATTCACCTGGAAATGGAATTTCTTATGATGTTGAACCTATCTCAGCCGAGTTTCCAGACCAAGGCAGACGAGGAAGAAATCCTTGGTGATCTACTTCTGAAAATCAGTCAATTGAAAACCCTGTAGATAAGAGCAATCTGATCTGCAACCAGTTATGGGGAACATGCAGGACGGGGCAGTGTTTCATTCAAGCACAGTGTTATCATAAGTCAGACACTGACTTAAAGGCAGCAAACAACAACAATCAAGTTTTGGCAGGAGCAGGACTAAAGATATTTCACCAGTGTAATATCCTGGTCAGTGGCCTATCAAAATGAGGGCCAGCAGTACACAACTTAGTAGGCTGTATGGCATGCACAAACAGAATATTATTCATGGGCATAAATCTGTCAATAATTATTAAATAATTTCTGACCACATCCAAACAAGTTTAATTTGTTTATATTCCCCTCAGTAGAGGATAAGAACTCACTTTGTGCCACTTCATATATTTTTGGCCAGTTTGATGAGAGTATAATTAACACATCTTATGTCATGTAGTGGTTGCTCTTTGCCTTTTCTTAATGATTAATTAGAAGTATTTTTTTTCTGAATTTATTATGTATATATAACCCTCTGTTGGTTAGTTGTGGTGCAAAGCTTTTCTCATGGTTTTTGGCTTGTGTCCATAATCTTTGCTCATTCTGAAAGATTATTTATTGCTCTTATTTTTGGGTGCCATAAAATTAGCTCTAACTTACAGCAACATTATATATAACAGCACATACTTTTGCCTGATCATGCACCAGTCTCACAATCATTGCTTTGTTTGAGACCATCAATGCAGGCACTATGTCAGTCCATCTCTGAAATTCTCCCTCTTTTCTGCTGATCCTCTAATTTATCAAGCATGATGTCTATCTACAGTGATTTGTCCCTCCTATTGGCATTCCAAAGTAAGCAATACAAAGTCTTCATATTCTTGCTTCTAAGTATTCTGGCTGTACTTCATCCATGACAGATTTATTTGTTCATTCTTCTGGCAGCCCATGGTACACTCAATATTCTTCCCCAACATATTGTCTACATGCAGTAATATCTATGAAATAAAATGTTACCTTTATGATTTTCAGGATTTATGTCTCATTTTATTAATTATTCTCCTAACTTAATTGTATTCTCCTATAGTCCCTTCTGGGAGCTCTGGTAGCATAGTGCCTAAGACACTTAACTGCTAACCAGAAGGCTGGTGGTACAAACTCACCAGCCACTCCTCGGAAGGAAGATGGGGCAATCTACTTCCATAGTGATACTACCTCGGAAACGCAAGGAGGGGTCGCTATGAGTCGGGTCCAACTCGAAGGCACATAACAAGAACAACAACAACATATTCCCTTTTACAATTTTTTTATAGATCATATATCATGACAATTTACTTTTTCTTAATGTAGATAATTAATTGCCCTTGCAGATTTACTGAACTGTCCATCCTTTCCACATTTACCTATAATATGCTCTGTGTCAGAAAATAAGTTACATATTAGTGTAGTTTTGATTCTCTGCTATATATTCTATTGTGTTAATGAACTTTTGTGTATTTTATGAATACATAACTCTCTTAATTACTATAATTTTCATTAAATTTTGAAATCTGATTAAACAAGTTACTCCATTTAACTTTATTCTTCATTAGTATTTTGTGTATTTTTAGTTCTTGGTTTTTCTCTCTATATTTTAGAATTAGTATATGACAAGAAATTCTAATATAATTTGTTTTTATCCAAAATCATTCAATCTACATACCAATTTGGGCAGAATTAATATCTTAAATATTAAAAAAATTCTAATCCATAAACAAATACACAGGATTTCTATTTCTTTAGGTGAAGCATTGGAATTTTGTTCAAAATTTATTGAAGTCTAAGAACAAAACAAAACCCAATGACATAGAGTTGAAGATATGTAGCAACTCTAGAACAGAGTAGAACTGTCCCACAATATTTCCAAAGTGGTAAATCTTTACAGAAGTGAACCACCTCATATTGGTTTGAACCACCAACCTTTTAGTTAGAAGCCAAATACTTTAACAGTACACCACCAGACCTCCATTAGTAAATCTAGTTTCATTAAAATAATTATTTAAATTAGAAATCTATTTGATCTAGGCAAACTGAGGAAACATGTAGAAAGCTAACATGGGGCAGACTCAACTTTCAATGCCTCTAGACATTATGAAACAGCCAGTCTCTTCTCAGATGCTATATTTGGCCAAGAGAATTTGACATCTGATCAGAATCTGCAGGTATAAGTTATATGTTCTCATTTATAACTCTTGATTTACTTTGCATAAAAATAAATGTAAATCATACTGTCTTTCTCAGGCCAATCATAATAGATCATGTAGAGCACTGTTTTGTGAGCATACAAGCCATATCTGACGTTTTTGAAATACAGAATGTAGACAAACATCTTAGTTCTGCTCTCATATTTATGGAATGTTTTCTGTAGTCACACAAAGATGTTAAGTAATTTCTAATATATACAATCCAAACCAAAAAAACCAAACTCACTGTAGTCCAGTCAGTTCTGACTCATCACAACACCTCCTTGGGTTTCTGAAGCAGTATCTCTAAGGAAGTAAATTGCTCAGTGTTCCTTCCAAGGAGTGTCTTGTGGGTTTGAACCACCAACCTTTTGGTTAGCAGTCAAATGCCTTAGGTACTAACCCACTAGAGCTACCAATTTAAGTCCTAGCCCACAGTAAATATTCTGCTGAACCATTAATATAAATTGTCACACTTGCACTTTAACAGACTATGTGATTTTTTTTTATTATTGTTGTTGTAAAACTACAGATAACACATTTATCAATTTAACATTTTTCACATGCATTTTTCACATCTCACAACTAGTGATATCAATTAGATCAATCATGTTGTGCAACTGTCACCAATAGCAGTTGTCAAATTTCTATTACCTAAAACAGAAATTCAATGCTTTCTAAACAACGGCTCCTCTTATTTTCAGACTTTGTCAAAAACTCATCTTAATTTAGCTGGTCTAATAAGAAAAGAGGGGGCTCTGGTGGTGTAGTTTCTAAGACATTTGACTGCTAACCAGAAGGCTGGGGGTGAAAACCCGCCAGCCACTCCTCAGAATGAAGACTGAGCAATTTATTTCCCTAGAGATGTGGCCTGAGAGTCGTATCTGACTTTACAGCAGTGAGTTTGATTTTTATCTACTTCTGTAGTGATACTGTCTTGGAAACCCAAGGAGAGTTCGCTATGAGTTAAATCGATTAGACAGCAGTGACACACACACACACACACACACATATGTACATATACTTGTACATATATACGTATATATGTATATATGTATATATATGTATAAACCAAAATTCACTGCTGTTGATTCGGATCCAACTCATAATGACCCCTTCTTGGGTTTCCTAGGTGGTATAACTACAGAAGTAGATTGCCCAACCTTCTCTCGGAGGAGTGGCTGATGGTTTTGAACCACTAGCCTTCTGGTTATCAGTCAAATGCCTTAGGCACTACAACACCAGAGCTCTCATATATGTGTATATGAATGCTTCTTCAAAATTAAATACTTCTGATTATGATTAAATAATTTCTTGTCCTCATTGCCTCCTTGGTTTACTCATCCTTGATGAACACATTGAAATGTTTTCTTCTGTGTTAAACTTTATCTAACTTATAGATATTTTTTTTTTATTTTTATATTATACTACTCTAGCTCTGGTAGCATAGTGCCCACGGCACTTGACTGCTAACCAGGAAGCTGAAGATTCAAACCCACCAGCCACTCCTCAGAAGGAAGGTTGGGCAATCTACTTCTGTAGTGATACTGCCTCAGAAACCCAAGGAAGGGTCACTATGACTTGGGTCTGACACCACAGCACATGACAACAATAGCACTACATACACAGCTTTATAAATATTCTTGTTACTAATTTTTTTGGTTGTTTTTTAATGTGTCTGTTTCTCTTATTAATGTTTTCTGATCAATCGTATCAGAAACAAGAAGATTTGAATATATGGATCATTTATGCTTAGAACTTAAAGAAATAACATTTTATATATTAAAATGATTACTTTTGCTATATTTAAAACTGTAATTTTTCTTTAAATTAAATATTAACATTGCCACAAAAATACAATTATTTGTATACAAGATATTATAACATTGAATATGTTAATAATTGAATTGTATGATACATACATGCAGTATAAATTTAAATGGAAAAAATAAATTACCAAATTTTATAGAGATATATTAGAACTGTAAAGATTGTGTATAATTACCTAAGACATCTGACTGCAACCCAGAAAGCTGCCAATTCAAACCCACCAGCCACTGCTTAGAAAGCAGTTTGGGCAGGCAATCTACTTCCATAGTGATTCCATCTCAGAAACCCAAGGGGGGGTCATTATGGGTTAGCCCTGACTTGATGGCACACAACAACAACAAAAAGAGTGTCTTTTTAATGTCTCCAGAGATTTTCACTGCTTAACTCACTTAAATTATTTTTATAATGAATGTTCAATTATTTTCTTATATACATTCTAGAAATCTGATTAGGATTTTAAAATATTCATAGTGAAAGTGAATGTGGAGATTATCTAGTTTTATAATTTCATTTTCTAAATGAGGCTTCATTTTCTGTAATAGAGGAAGCTAATACTATGCAAAAAAAAAAAAAAATCAGGATTTGAGTTGAATATGTAGATTAAAATGGCTCTTCTGGGTATAGTTTTAAAGTCCAATCACATTCTTAAAATTCACGGAAACTTTTCCTAGGAAAAAAATGGTCTACTAAGAAAATGTTGAATCATTTCCTAACTGAAACAGCTCCTATGAAAATTTTGAAAGACTGCTCAAAGTATTGATTTAATTCTCAAGTTAATATTAGATATTCCAATTTCTATTATAGCAATGAAGACTTGAAAATAAACACTTGACACTTTAGGATAGTAACTAAAGAAGTTGTTAACTGTAATTTGAAAGTTCCAGTAAGATGGCAAAATAGGCAGACAAACTATACAGACCTTCCTCAACAAAGAAAAAGGGAACCAATTAATACAGATACAGAAATAATCCTGGAAGCCTGAGCTTTGAAAGGAAAGATACAGAAGTGGACTAGATTCCAACTGGTTGAAGAGCCTTCATGAGAATGGTGAAAAAGGAGACATACAGAACTGCAAGCCATCAGTGATCATGATGGCACAGACAGCTTGGATATTGCCAAGTGGCGTTAGAACTTAAGAATTAGCCTAAAGATTGGCCGTACTAACCAGGGGCTACACAGAAGACTGCACTGGTGGCTGGTGAATAAATGGGGAAGCAGTGAAGAGGGAGATGGGCTGAGAAGTGCCTTTTGGCTGTGCAGACAGCACAGCCATTTTGAATGTTTACAAGAAGTTTTGGATACTTAAAGTGATAGTAATCTCTCAGGTTCCAGGTACCTAAGAATAGGCTGCACTTGCCAGTACAACAAGGAGAGATTAGACATTGAGGACAGGAGGGCTCTAGTTTTTTTTACTTTCTCTCTTTTCCCTTTTCCTGTTTCCCTTTTCCTGGTTCTCTACATACCTTTCTCTTTTCACACTTTTCCAATTTTGTTTTTTTTCCATTTTTCTCCTACTCTTTTCTCTGTGTCCCTCTTCTCCAAATATTGTAGTGTTTTTTTTTTTTTTTTTCCATCCCTTTTTCTATTCTTATTTCATTAGGTGGTTTAAGATATTTCTTTAAATATTTTCTCTCATTTATTGCCCTTCGTCTCCCCCCCCCCTTTTGGTGATTGTTCCTGTGTGGTTATGCAGTATGTTTTTTGTCCTCTTAGTTCAACTTTTTTGATGGTTTTTCAATTGTCGTTTTTGTATAACAAAGTCACAGTGTCTCAGAGACAACAGACCATCACAGTCCACACAAAGAAGCAAGATGCAGCAGTAGAAAGAGGGAGCATGATACAGACCTAGAACACATCCCTGAAGGAGAGGAAGCATAGGAACTGCCTGATAAGGAATTCAAAAAATTATATTTAGCTGCCTTAAATACATTGAGAGGCAGATCAAGGAAAACCCTGACAAAACTAAGGAAAACACAGACAAAACCTTAAAAAAATTTTGAAGAAAATACAAGAACAAAATGACAAAATAAATGAGAAATGATACAAAACCTACAGAGAGAAATCCAGAAGATTAATACTAAATTTTCAGAAATAGGTAACACATTGAAAGGTTAAAGGAGTAGATTGAATCCATGGAAGACAGAATTAATGAGATTGAATACAAATACCTAAATACTTATTTGGAAAGGGACCAATCAGAAAAAAATATTAAAAAAAAAAAAAAAAATGAAGAAAGACTAAGGTTCATGTGGGAAGCCATCAAAAGGAATCCTACATGTAATCAGAATTCCAGAACAGGAAGAGAGAAAACCACTGAGAAAATTGTCCAGGATTTGTTGGAAAAGAACTTCCCTGATATAATGAAAGATGAGAATATATCCATTCAGGAAGTCCAATGAACCCCAAACAGGATAGACCCCAAAAGAAAATCACCAAGACACATCATCATCAATCCCATCAAAACCAAAGACAAAGAAAGAATCCTGAAAGCAGCACAAGAAAAACAGAACATTACTTACAAAGGACAACCAATAAGAATAAACTCTGATTTCTCAGCAGAAATAATGCATGTGACAAGGCAATGTGATGGTATATATAATACCATAAACGAGAAAAATTTCTAACACAGAATTATATACCTGGCAAAATTGTCCTTCAAATATGATTCTGAAATTAGGAGATTTCCAGATAAGCAGAAACTAAGGGAATTTGTTAAAACCAGACCAACCTTACAAATGATACTAAAGGGGGTCCTTTAAGCAGAGAACCAATAATAGCAAAGAACAACCAAGCATTAATACACATGATGACATAACCCAGAAACAAACACAGCTATAGAAATATCCAAAGTAAAATAAGCTTACGATATTGTAAACAGGGAGCCAGAGACATCAATTGGCTAATGAGGACAACTACAAGCCAAAAAGAGGGAAAAAATTGTGTAGTTACAGAACTTCTAAATAGTGAGGAAGTTGAGAGAGTTACAAGATAGAATGGTGTATTCTAACTTGGGGAGAAAATTATAAATCACAGGGTAACCTCAAAGAAAAATGATAAACCTGCATGTCACAATAAAAAAGAGGACAAGCACAAATATTCAGCAAGTACTAAACCATCAGCAACAAAGGAAATGACTCATAAACATAATGAGCTCATAACAGAAAATTAGATTGAATAAAGAAACCAGGAACACCATGAAAAAACACAATTCATATGTTGAAAATTACATTGAATGGCAATGGATTAAATGCACAAGCAAAAAGACAGAGTGTTGCAGATATGGATAAAAAAACAAAATCAATCAATATGTTGTCTACAACAGACACACCTTAGAGGCCAAGACAAATATACACTAAAATAAAAGGTTGGAAAAAGTTATATCAAGCAAATGGCAACCAAAAAGAGCAGGGGTGGCAATATTAATTTCCAAAACAATTGACTTTAAGACAAAAGCAATTGTAAGAGACAAGGAAGGACATTATATAATGATTAAAGGATCAATGGAGCAAGAAGGTATAACAATAATAAATATCTATGGACCCAATGAAAGAGCCCCAAAATACATAAGTCAGACTTTAAAAGAGTTGCCAAGGCAAATAGATGACTCCACAGTTATAGTAGGAGACTTTAATACACTACTTTCAATGAAAGATAGAACAATTAGAAAGAAACTTAAGAAAGATGCAGAAAAGCTAAACAATACAATACACCAACTTGACCTTATACATATCTACAGAGCACTTCACCCAACAACAGCAAAATGTACATTCTTCTGCCATGCACATGGAACATTCTCCATGGTAGACCATATGTTAGGCCATAAAGCAAGCCATAATAAATTTTCAAACACTGAGATACTGCAAAGCATCTTCTCAGATCATAATGCCATCAAGTTAGAAATCAACAATAGGAAGATCAACAGAAAAAGAGTAAACACACAGAAACTGAACAACACCCTATTCAAAAATGACTGGGTAACAGAAGAAAAAAAAAAAAAAAAAAAAAAACATACCAAAATCTTTGAGATACAGCCAAAGCAAAGGTCAGAGGCCAATTTATAGCAGCAAATTCACACATCAAAAAAGAAGAAAGAGCCAAAATCAACACCTTAAACCAACATCTCCAACAATTAGAAAAAGACCAGCAAAATAAGCCTACAGTCACCAGAAGAAAGGAAATAATAAAGATTTTTT
>NW_006922264.1:73572-83298 GCF_000298275.1 Orycteropus afer afer | reverse complement strand
TGAAGCAAGGATAACCTTGACACCAAAACCAGGCAAAAACATCACAAAAAAGGAAAACTACAGAACAAGCCCCTAAAGCCAGGAAATGGAAGGACAAGGAACGGCCTCAGGGACCTCAGTTGTGGCAGGATATCCAGGTTAAAAGGGGTGGGAGACAAAGCTGGACCCAGCCCCCTAGAGCCAGGAAAGAGAAGGACAAGGAGAGGCTGGGAACCTCAGAGTGGCAGGTTTCAGGTAGGAATTACATAAGAGGAGGATGTAGAGGTTTCCAACAGTTAAGGGAGACAAACTTGTCTGTCAGTTTGTCAACTTGTGAGGCTTCTATGTTGCTATGAGGCTTGAAGCTGTGCCACTGGTGTTTCAGATGCCAGCAGAGTTGCACATGGTGCACAGGTTTCAGTGCAGCTTACAGACTAAGACAGACTAGGAAGAAGGAAGAGATCATCCACTTCTCAAAAATTGGCCAAGGAAAACCTTATGAATAGCAGATAAACACTGTCTGATACATTACTGGGCAATTTTTTAAGTAGCTTGGAAACATTGTCTGAAACAGTGCAGGAAGACTAGCCCCTTGGGTTGGAAGGCACTCAAAATAGGACTGGGAAAGAGCTGCCTCATTAGAGTAAAACCAACTTTAATGATATGGATAAAGTAAGTCTTTCAGGACCTCCATGTGCTGATGTGGCATGACTAAAATCGAGGAGAAACAGCTGCAAACATCCATTAATAACTGGAACATGGAATGCATGAAATATGAATATAGGAAAGTTGGAAGTTGTCAAAAATGAAGTGGAACGCATAAAGATTGTCATCCTAGGCATTAGTGAGCTGAAATGGATTGGTTTTGACCATTTTGAATCAGACAAACATATGATCTACTATGCCAAAAATGGAAAAATTGAAGAGGAATAGTGTTGCATTCATCATCAAAAAGATGCTTCAAGAACTGTCCTGAAGTACAATGCTGTCAGTGATAGGATAATATCCATATACCTACAAGGAAGACCAGTTAATATGACTGTTATTCAAATTTATGCACCAACCACCAAAACAAAACATGAGGACATTGAAGATTTTTATCAACTTCTGTAGTCTGAAATTGACCAAACAAGCAATCAAGATGTGTTGCTTATCACTGATGATTAGAATGCAAAAGTTGGAAACAAAGAAGAATCATTGGTAGTTGGAAAATTTGGCCTGGGTGACAGAAATAATGCTGGAGATTGCATGATAGAATTTTGCAAGACCAATGACTTATTCATTGCAAATACCTTTTTTCAACAACACAAACAGTGAGTGTACACATGGACTTTACCAGACACAGTACACAGGAATCAGATTGACTACATCTGTGGCAAAAGGTGATGGAAAAGCTCAATATCTTCAGCCAAATTAAGGTCTGGATCTGATTGTGGAACAGACCATCAACTGCTCATATGCAAGTTCAACTTGAAGTTGAAGACAATTAAAACAAGTCCACGAGAGCCAAAATATGATCTTGAAGATATCCCTTCTGAATTTAGAGACTATCTAAAGAATAGATTTGATGCATTGAACACCAATCACCAAAACCCAGAAGAATTGTGGGATGACATCAAGAGCATCATCCATAGAAACAGCAAGAGGTCACTAAAAATACAATAAAGAAAGAAAAGACCAAAACAGATGTCAGAAGAGACTCTGAAACTTCCTCTTGAGCCAAGAGTAGCTAAAGCAAGTGGAAGAAATTACAAGATAAAAGAGCTAAACAGAATACTTCAAAGAGCAGCTCAAGCCAATTACTATAATGAAATGTGCAAAGACCTGGAGTTAGAAAACCAAAAGGGAAGAACACCCTCAGCATTTCTCAAGCTGCAAGAACTGAAGAAAAATTTAAGCCTCAAGTTGCACTACTGAAAGATTCTCTTGACTAAATATTGAATGATGCAGGAAGCATCAAAAGAAGATGGAAAGAATACACAGAGTCACTGTATCAAAAAGAACTGGTCAATCTTCATCCAATTCAGGAGGTGGCATATGCTCAAGAACCAATGGCATTGAGGGAAGAGATCAAAGCTTCACTGAGGGAACTGGTGAGGAACAAGGCTCCAGGAATTGACACAATACCCATTGAGATGTTTCAACATATGGATGCCCCACTGGAGGCACTCACTCAGTTATGCCAAGAAATTTGGAAGACAGCTACCTGGCCAACTAACTGGAAGAGATCCATATTTGTGCAAATTCCAAAGAAAGGTGATCCCACAAAATGTGGAAATTATCAAACAATATCATTAATATAGCATGCAAGTAAAATCTTACTGAAGTTAATTAAAAAATGGTTGCAGCACTATCTTGACAGAGAACTTCCAGAAGTGCAAGCTGGATTTAGAAGAGGATGTGGAATAAGGGTATCATTGCTGATGTCAGATGGATCTTGTCTAAAAGTAAAGAATACCAGAACGATGTTTACTTGTGTTTTATTGACTATGCAAAAGCATTTGATTGTGTGGATCATAACAAGTTGTGGATAACATTGAGAAGAATGGGAATTTGCAAACATTTAATTGTACTCATGAGGAACCTGTACATAGACAGGAGGCTGTCATTCAAACAGAAAAAGGAAACAGTGCATGGTTTAAAATAAAAAAGGGAGCACATCAGGTCTGTGTCCTTTCACTATACTTATTCAATCTGTAAGCTGAGCAAATAATCAGAGAAGCTGGACTATATGCAGAAGAATGTGGAATCAGGATTGGAGGAAGAATCATTAACAACCTGCAATATGCTAATGAACCAACTTTACTTGCTGAGAGTGAGTATGACTTGATGTACTTACTGATGAAGACTGAAGAATACAATTCACAGTATGGATTATATCTCAGTATAAAGGAAATAAAAATCCTCACAACTGGACCTATAAGCAGCATTATGAAAAATGGAGAAAAAATTGAGGTTGTCAAAGACTTCCATTGCTTGGTTCTACAATCGATGCCAGTGGAAGCAGCAGTCAGGACATCAGATGATGTATAGTACAGGGCAAATTGACTGCAAAGGACCTCTTTCAAGTGCTGAAGAGCAAAGATATCTCTTTGAAGACTAAGGTGTGCCTGGCACAAGCCATGGTATTTTCAATCACCTCATATTCATGTGAGAGCTGGACAATGAATAAGGAAGACCAAAGAAGAGTTGATGCTTTTGAGCTGTGGTGTTGGCGAAGATGCTGAAAGTACCATGGGCTGCTAAAAGAACTAACATGTCTGTCCTGGAGGAAGTGCAGCCAGAATGCTCCTAAGAGGCGAGAATGACCAGACTTTGTCCCACAAACTTTGCTCATGTTATCAGAAGAGACTATTCCCTGGAGAAGGATGTCAGGCTTAGTAAGGTGGAAGATTGATGAAAGAGGGGAAAGTCCTCAACAAGGTGGATTGACACAGTGTCAGCGGTGATGGGCGCAAGTGTAGCAAGAATTGTGGAGCTGGCTCAGTACTAGGCAGTGTTCCGTTTTGTGGTGCGTAGTGTCGCTATGAGTCGGAGAAGACTCAATGGCACATAAAAACACAACAATAGACCAATATCCCTCATGAATATAGATGCAAAAATATGCAACAAAGTCCTTGCTAATAGACTCCAACAATATATCAAGAAAATAAGTTATTATGACCAACTGGGGTTCATAATAGCATGTAAAGAGGGTTCAACATTAGAAAAACAATCAACCTCCCTCATCACATAAATAAAGCAAAAGAAAAGAATGGCATGATCATATCAATCAATGTGAAAAAGGCATTTGATAAAATCCAACACCCATTCCTGATCAAAACTCTCACCAAAATATGTATAAAAGGGACATGACTCAAAATAATAAAGGGCATACATGCAAAACCAACAGCCAACATTATTCTCAATTGAGAGACACTGAAACCATTCCCCTTGGGAACAGGAACCAGAGAAGGATGCCCTCTATCACCACTTCTATTCAACATTGTATTGGAAGTCTTAGCCAGGGCAGTAAGGCAAGAAAGCAAAATCAAAAGCATCTAAATTGGTAAAGAAGAAGTCAAACTATCCCTATTTGCTGATGATACAATCCCATACCTAGAATACCCAAGAGACTCAGTCAAAAATCTACCAGAACTAATTGAGAGATTTAACATAGTGACAGGTTACAAAATCATTATCCAAAAATCAGTTGGATTCCTGTACACCAGCAAAGATATTGCTGGGAAAAAAAAAAAAAAGGACATCAATGCCATTTACAATAGCTACCAAAAAAAATAAAATAAAATAAAATACTTGGGAATAAATCTTACCAGGGACACAAAAAACCCATACAAAGGAAACTATAAAAGACTACTCCAAGAAACCATAAGAGATCTACATAAATGGAAGAACACACCATGTTCATGGATAGGAAGATTGAACATTGTGAAAATGTCAATTCTTCCCAAAGCAATCTATACATTCAATGCTGTCCCAATCCAGAGCTCATCAACATTCTTTAAGGATCTGGAAAAACCAATCATTAACTTTATATGGAAAGGAAAGAGACCTCAGATAAGCAAAGCACTATTGAAGAAGAAGAACAAAGTAGGAGGTCTCACACCCTCAGATCTCAGAACCTACTATATAGCCATAATAGTCAAAACTGCCTGGTAGTGGTACAATGACAGAGACATAGACCAATGGAATAGAACTGAGAACCCAGAAATAGATCCATTGACCTATGGTCAGCTGATCTTTGACAAAGGACCAAAATCCATTAAATGGGGATGAGATTGTCTATTTAACAAATGGTGCTGACAAAATTGGATATCCATTTGCAGAAAAAATGAAACAAGGTATATACCTCACACTATACAAACAAACAAACAAAAAAAACTAACTCCATATGGATCAGACTTAAATGTGAAACCTAAAACTATAAAGTTCCTCAAGGAAATACTAGGGACAAATTTAGGGGCCCTAATATATGGCAAATAGACTATCAAGCATAACCCAAATTGCACAAACAGTAGAAGAGAAACTAGATGAATGGGACCTTCTAAAAATTAAATTTTTATGTGCTGCCAAAGACTTCTCCAAAAGAGTCAAAAGAGAACCTACAGATTGGGAAAAAATATTCAGCAACAACATATCTCACCAAGTACTTACCTCTAGAAATTATAGCAAATTCCAACACCTATAGGAGCTCTGGTAGCATAGTGGCTAAAGCACTTGACTGCTAACCAGACGGCTGGCGGTTCAAACCCACCAGCCACTCCTCGGAAGGAAGGTTGGGCAATCCTACTTCCGTAGTGATACTGCCTCGGAAACCCAAGGAGGGGTCGCTATGAGTCGGGGCCAACTCGACGGCACATAACAACAACAACAACAACATACAACAAAAAAGATTAACAATCCAATTAAAAAATGGGCAGAAGCATGAATAGACACTTCACCAAAGAGGATATTCAGGTGGCCAAGAAACACATGAAGAAATGCTCAATATCAGTAGCCTTTAGAGAGATGCAAATCAAAAGAACAATGAGATGCTATATTGACATAGCACTAGTAAAAAGGTTAAACAAGACCAAAAATAACAAATGCTGGGGAGGATGTAAGAGATTGGGACTCTCATTCACTGCTGGTGAGACTTTCAAAACATATAACCACTGTGGAAAGCAGTATAGCAATTCCTTAAAAAGTTGGAATTAGAATTACCACTTGACCCAGCAATTCCATTACTAGCTATATATTCTAAGGAAGTGAGAGCCAGGACAAAAATAGATATATGCACACCCATGCTCATCTCAGCACTATTTACAAAAGCCAAAAGATGGAAACAACCAAGAGGCCCATCAACAGAAGAATGGATAGCCAAACCAGGGTACATACACACAATGGCATACTATACAACCCTAAAGAATAACATAGAATCTTCAAAACACCACATAATATGAATGAACTTTGAGGACATTATGCTGTGTGAAATAAGTCAATCATAGAATATTGTATTAGTCTGTTATTGTAAAAAGTCAAGGAAATGTTCATATATGGAAGGAAATTTTCTTGGTTGGTTACCAGGTGTGGAATGGGAGGATAGGGAACACTGTTAGATAGGTAGAAACAAGTACTGATTTGGGTGAAGAGAAGGGCAATGTACCAAATGTGAGTGATCAACCTGGTGGCATTGAGGAAGCAGAAGACATAGAGAGGTGCATGTTGTAGACAAAATGATGAACCAATTTGCACATACAATACTGAGTTGTCAGTGAAGGCAAACATTGATATACTGGTGGATAGATGGGTGGACAGGCTGAACCATTAGGTATGTCTATGCAGGCAGGAGTGTGCCCATGACCATGTTTAGGGTTGGCAGACAGTGTTTCTACAAGTGTATTTGTATGTTCTATAAGAATTCCCAGGTTTATAGTAGAGCTGATAAGGGACAAGTTTGTAGTCACATCTTGTCCACAGCCTGCTACCCAGAGGGAACAAGTAATTGGATCTGTGGGCTTGGGACCATGGTTTCAGGGGACATTAAGCTCAATTGGCATAGCATACTACACAAAAACATTGTTCCTCATCCTACTTTGGCGAGTATCAACTGGGATCTTAAAAGCTTGCTAGTGGCCACCTAGGTACAATGAAGGGTCTCTCCTGTCCAGAGCAAAGAAGAATGAAGAAAACCAAAGATACATAGAAATAATTAATCCAAGGGACTGGTACACCATGCAGTCCCCAGCCTATATGATTATGAGACCAGAAGAGCTAGATAGTGCCCAGCTACCAGTGTCAATCACTAGGAGGGGGATATATGTAGGGGATACTGGATAAAGTGGGAGAACAAAGTGGAACAAACCATTAAAAAACAAAAAGGACCAGGTTTCCTGTTTTGATAGAGTCTAATGAAGCCCCTGAGACTATGAATCCTAGACGCTCTTCAGGTCTGGCATTGAACTCACTCCTGGGGCTTCCAGCCAAACAATACAGCCATATGAGCTGAACATTTACATTAGTTAGATAAACTCCTTGGGAAAGCAATCATGGGAGAATAGAAGGGCTGTGTACGCACAGGGAGACAGCTTGGCGGGCAGCAGTGCATGGGAGGGATTGACACAGGGAAGAGGTAACTATGGGGAGGAAGTGTGAAGAGAGCTGTTGTATTGTGAGAGATTGCAGTCAATGTAATGATACAAAGTGTGTATGAAATTCTGTATGGAAAATGAATTTTTTCTGTAAACTTTTACCCAAATCACAATAAAAATAATAAAAAGCATCATCAAAATGATTTTACAAAGATACATATTTCCAACTTATTAAATCTATAAATTCAAAATTAGTGTTTAAATAATGAATGTCTTTTTGTCCTAGGTATTTTCAGACTTTGCCAAAAACTCATCATAATTAAGCTGCTCTAATACCAAAAGAGGAGCTCTGGTAGTGTATTGCCTAAGACACTTGACTGCTAACCAGAAGGCTCGTGGTTCAAATCCACCAGCCACTCCTCGGAAGGAAGGTTGGGAAAACTACTTCTGAATTGATACTGCCTTGGAAACCCAAGGAGGGGTTGCTATGAGTTGGGTCCAACTCAATGGCAAATAACAACAACAACAACAATACCAAAAGAGGGAGCTCTGGTGGCATAGCGCCTCAGAAATTTGACTGCTAACCAGAAGACTGGAGGTTCAAACCCACCAGCCACTCATTGGAAGGAAGATAGGGCAATCTACTTTCACAGAGATACCACCTTGGAAACTCAAGGATGGGTCGCTATGAGTTGTAATCTTCTTGATGACAGCAAGTTTTAAGTTAATACAAAAAGAAAGTGTTCTGAAACACAACACCTTAACATAAGTCTTCCCTTTATTTTACCAGTATATGTGTATATATAGTAGCCATTTACCTATCATTTGGAATTATTTTATTTTATTGCATTACATATTGTGTTTCATAATACATTTGTTAAATCTGGAGAAAAGTAGTCCCCATCATTTCATTTTTAGTCCTTTTTTTTCATTTGTACAATGAGTACATATGAATTTATAAAAAAATTATATTGAATGGATATTCACACAGTTTTTGTTTCATATTAATTTTGAGCAATTTGTTATATTATTTCTGAAGTGGTAGAACAGATTTAAACTGTAATATAGGTAAAATTATCATACAAGTAAGCAATTATATAAATGAAAGCAATCCTCTGTATTACTTCATACAGAGTATATATGCATAACATAGTATTATGATAATATATGGGCTCATAGAAACTAGGAACTGTTATGCTTAAAAAATCTTATACAAGAATTCATTCTTGTCATATTTGATTGCTTTATGTATGTAAATTGCTATTTTTATTTTTAGATAATCATAGTTTCCCATGTACTTGTAAGTAATAATATTGAAATGATCTATGTATTCATTACCCAGTTTTCCCCAAAGATAATCTTGAAAAATCATAGTACAATATAACAATAAGATATTGACATTGGTACTGTCATGATACAGAACATTTCTGTCACCACAAGTATACCTTATGTTGCCATTTGTAATCCTTCAGATGTCCTTCTTGTCTTTACCCATCTGTAACATTACCAATTTATAATCTGGTCTCAATATCTATAATATTGTCAGTTTAAGAATGTTATGGGAGCTCTGGTAGCATAGTGCCTAAGGCACTTGACTGCTAACCAGGAGGCTGGAGGTTCAAACCCACCAGCCACTCCTCAGAAGGAAGGTTGGGCAATCTACTTCTGTAGTGATACTCCCTTGGTAACCCAAGGACAGGTAGCTATTAGTTGGGTCCGACTTGGTGGCACATAACAACAACGTTATATACTGCAATCATACAGTATGTGACTTTTCTTGATTATTTTTTTTCCACACATTATAATGCATAAATCAAGTTTACTCTTTTGCATTGTGTTGAGCAGCATACAATGATATAGATGTACCTCACTTTGTTTAAACTTTCACTCATTGAAGGACATTTAGGTTGTCTCCAGTTTTAGAATATTAGGAATAAACCTGCTGTAAACATGAGTATAAACGTTTGTGTGTGTGTGTGTGTGTGTGTGTGTATGTACGCCTTTATTTCTCTGGCATAAATACTCAAAAGTCCAATCTTTGTGCAGTATGGTAATTGGAAGGCACTCTAGTAGCACAATGTTTAAAGCACTTGCCAGGTAACTGAAATGTTGCCAGTTTGAAGCCATCAGCCACTTCATGGGAAAAATATACCAATATACTTCAGTAAAGATTACAGCCTAGGAAACCTTATGATCCAGTTCTACTCTATCTTACAGAGTATCTGTAAGTAACAATTGACTCAACAACAATAGGGTTTAGTAGTTGGGTGTTTTATATTTTATTTTATGAAATTACTTTACACAGGGCTGTACAATTTTACTTTCTTCATGGTAATATTGAGTAATCTAGTTTCACCACGTCTTTGACATTCAGATGTCATTTTAATTTTTTCTACTAGCCAATTTGATAAGAGTATTGATTATATCTCACTGAGCTTTTCATTTGCATATTCATAATGGTTTATGATATTGAACATCTTCTCATGTGCTTATTTTATATTTGTATGTTCCCTTTAATACAATTTCCATTCATATTTTTAGGTCATTTTTTAGTAGGATTGTTTCTTCTTTTTACTGCTCAATGTTGAGATCTCTTTATGTATCTATGCACTGGTCCTTTGCAAGATATGTGTTTTACAAAAATTTTCTCTCTGCCTTCAGGGTTTTTTTTTTTTTT
>NW_006922264.1:68636-72832 GCF_000298275.1 Orycteropus afer afer | reverse complement strand
TTTTTTTTTTGTAGTGTTCCCTCTCCTCCCCTCTTACCCCTGGCAACTAACAAAGTTTCCCTCCATATATAAACCTTTCCTTGACCCTCCACAACAATGAATTAATGCTATATTTGTCTTCCTGTGATTGACTTATTTCACTCAGCATAATGTCCTCCAAGTTCATCCATATTATATGGTGTTTTGCAGACTCTACATTATTCTTTAGTGTTGCATAGCATTCCAGTATGTGTATGGACCATAGTTGGTCATCCACTCTTCTGCTGGTGGGCACATAGGTTGTTTCCATCTTTTTGCTATTGTAAATAGCAAATATGCTGTGATGAACATGAGTGTGCATGTATTTGTTCCTATTCTGGCTTTCATTTCTCTAGGATATATACCTAGTAATGGGATTGCTGGGTCAAATGGTATCTCCAATTCCAACTTTCTAAGGAATTGCCATATTGCTTTCCATAGTGGTTGTGTCAGTTCACAGTCACACAAGCAGTGCATGGGAGTCCCAATCTCTCCACATCTCTACCAGCAGTTGTTATTTTCTGTCTCATTGAACCTTGCCATCAGTGCTGGGGTGAAACGGTATATCTCATTGTTGTTTTGATTTACATCTCTCTGATGGCCAATGATTGTGAGCACCTTTTCATGTTTTAGCTGATCACCTCAATATCCTCCTTGGTGAAGTGTCTGTTCATGTCTTCCACCACCCATTTTTCAAATGGATTGTTAATTCTTTTGGTGTTGAGGCATGGGAGTTTTCCATCAATCTTAGAGATAAGTCCCTTGCAAGATACATAATTATGAGCAAATATGAATTTGTTGCTGTCATTTTTGTCATGTACTTTTTCATTGTGTTGATTTCTTTGTTCAATATAATTTTCTATGCTGAGTTCGTTTTGTTTATGAACCATGTTATCACTTCTTTCATTGCTATTGTTTTAGTATTTGCTGAATATTCTATACTGGTCCTTTTTTTATTTTGATGTGAAGATTTATCATTTTTCTTTGAGGTTACCCTGTGATTTATAGTTTTCTTCCCAAGTATAGAACAGTCCCTTCTGTCTTCTAGTTGTCTTGACTTCCCTACCATCTAGAAGTTCTGCAAAGACACAGATTTTTTTCCCTCTTTTTGCTTTGTAGTTGTCCTCATTTGTGGGTTGGTGTCTCTGGTTCCCTGTTTACAATCTTGTAGGCTTCTTTACTTTGGATAATTCCATAGCTGGGTTGGTTTCTGGGTTATATCATCATGTGTGTTAATGATCAGTTGTTGTTGGCTGTTGTTGCTTCTCTGTCCAAAGGGCACCCTTTATCATCTCTTGTGAGGTTGTTCTGATTTTAACAAATTCCATTAATTTCTGCTTATCTGGAAATGTCCTAATTTCACCATCATATTTGAGGGACAATTTTGCTGGGTACATAATTCTTGGTTGGAAATTTTTCTCTTTCAGTGTTTTATATATACCATCCCACTGTCTTCTCACTTGCATGGTTTTTGTTGAGAAATCCAAGCTTAGTCTTACTGGTTACCCCTTGTAGGTAACTTTTTGTTTTTCCTGTGCTGCTCTTATGATTCTTTCTTTGCATTTGGTTTTGGTGATAACCATTACTTTAATAGAATATTGTATATGCCCCCAATTTTTTTAAGCTGGTTTAAAAATGAGAAAGTACTATACATAAAAGTCTTCTTAAGGAGCCTGGCGAAATTGCATGGTAGTCCATATTTCATTCCTAAGTGTTTTGGTTATATCAGTGCCACTGTAACAGAAAAATACCACAAATAAGTGGCTTTAACAAACAAGGATTTATTCTCTTATTGTTTAAGTGGCAGGAAGTCTGAGTTCAAAGTGCCAATTCTGCGGGCTGGGTAAAAGCCCCTAGACCTTGAGCTTCAGTTCTGCCTCTTGCTCCTGGCCCACTGAAGCTGGAGGAATCTTCACATATACAGCTGTTGACTGCTGAGGCTGAGAAACCCAAGGTTGATAAGTAAAATTATCAAACCACATAGAAGGCTATTAATTTAAGTCCATTAAAACTTGCAAGATCAACAGATAACATGGCAGGCTGCTAAATGACGACTTGACTGCATGCCGGATTCAAGCATGCCAAAAGCTAGAGACCTTTCTCAAAGCTTCTTAAATACTGGAAACAGATCATAATCCTAAAGCAGCTACTCAGCTGCTCCACTAGATTGCACCATGGAGTTGATTTTCTCATCTTGGGGAATAACTGCAACCAGCTGCCCAACCACTCAAAACCAGGTCCAGCAAAGTTGACACATAACCTTAACTACTGCAATAAGGGCGAAAATATGTTCATTTCTTATGTTGTTTTTGATTAATTTTCCAAATTTTGTCAATTGAATGGATAGTTGGGGTTATAGAGGAAAAAATCAGATCTGGAGTGAAGGTAAGGGAAAATATATAATGTTATTCCAAAGGATCAAAAGCTTTTATTGCAGAAAACCAAGCTTAAACTTGTTTGCAGCTTTCTATATAAAATAAATAAAGTATAAAAATAAGGGAAGAAATAGCCTGATCATAAAAAAAGGCCTGTCTAAGTTTATATACACACATGATATAGTGCACCTGAAGGGAAAATATATTAGCAAATGATCACTTTGAATTTTTCTCAGGGTTTCAGTTTCTGTGTGTGTATGTGTGTTTGGCTTGTTTTCCATGTAATAAATAGCTTCTGATTACTCCAGACTTCTCAGGTTTTCCTCAGGGTACCACACTCAGTAGAGTTCTTATGCTCTCAACCAATTATAGAATTCCTAGGAGTTCCTCTTCTAAACTGCTGTGAACTGTTTCTAAAGATAGTCAACTGATGATAAGAGGAAAGCCACCTACCATTATGCAGTCCATCAAAAGAGGGCACAGAGAAAGCAATTTATTGTCCTACTATTGTATTTGCAACCCACAGGGACAAGTGTAATACTTGTTGCTACTTGCCTTCTTTTCATTTGAAGAAATAATATAATGCATGTAGAACTATCTCAGATAGTAGCCCTCAGAAGAATGAAACTCTCCAAAATGCTCTGAGTACTCAGTTTGGAGAATTTGACATTAAATATTCTAAGGAACTGCATAGAAATAAGTCATCAGGTGAATTTTCTGCATTAGTGTGGAAAATGTTCATGGAGAAGCAGATGAGAGACTCAGTATTTATTATGAACATACCACAAATGCATACTACTTATTTTATATAATTTGTGTTTTATATAATACACTTTAGTCAGTGATTCCAATTTTTGTCATGAATTTGAATTGTACAAACCAAGTCATATTTTACTATAGTGTATGTTAGAAATGGTTAATTTGAAGGCCCATATTTATCATTTCTGACAAAAAGACTACATATCTTAATTTCAACAGAAAAGGGTAATGCATTGTGAACTATCACTCATATATTTATTGAGATTAAAATGAAAGAGATTTAATATTATGTAAGCTTTTCCAGAGGTGATTTTGGTAGAAATGTCTCACAACTTAATTCTTGAGCTTATTGACAAATATAACAACACATTTACATGTGTGTTCCTCATGTTATAGGTCATTGTTTGTTGTGGAAGCAGTCCTCATATAATTCCATGCCTCTGCCCTGGGCTGCCCTAATAGAGCCTTGGGCTTGGAAATTCTCCTTGCTACAACACAGTCTGTATATAATGCTTTATCTTGTTTGGTGATGTTTTCCTATTCCAGGCTCTTTGCTCTGCTTATGCATGTATGTCATATGTCGTATGCACCTGGCCCACCCCAGTGCTATATTTGTTCCAGGCAGGGAGTGATTGATCCTTTGCCTACAGAATGTGAAGGCTGCGTGCACCCCACCATCCAGTATCAGCTGTGGAAAGTGACTACCTGACCATGTGGACCAATGTCCACTATTGAAGCTGATCTTATTCTGTTTCTCTTCCTGTGAATAAATGCTGTTCCATTACTGCCTGCATAAGTCATGTCTTTCTTGACAAACTATTGAATGAGTTGACATCCCTGTGTTGGTTCTTCCTATGTTCTTTGTTATCCTCCATGTGATGGGATTTCTTCCATGAAGGTGGTGACAAATAATGTTGCAATACTGATATTTGTGCCTTTTTACTCCACAACAAAACTCTTGAAAGAAAAAAAAAAAATGTTAATACAGCACATTTGACTAATTTTTATTATACTTTAAATTATATTTGTTGTTGTTGTTATGTG
>NW_006922264.1:43766-68536 GCF_000298275.1 Orycteropus afer afer | reverse complement strand
GGTGGGTTTGAACCGCCAGCCTTCTGGTTAGCAGTCAAGTGCCTTAGGCGTTATGCTACCAGAGCTCCTTATGTTTAGCTTATATTATTTCTTTCTGCAATTTTTTATTATCTGATTTATGTTATATTTTTACAATTTTTTTCCTTTTTTTTTGATTTTAGGAGAGCATTCTGTATAATACATGCTTATTGAATTCAAAATGACTTACTATATATATATATCTGTAGTTTTTACAAAACTGGATAAATTGATTATACTTTTAAAAAAGAATTTATGGCCTAGTTATACTGCAGAATATGAATTTTCTTTATAATTTTATATAATATCATGAGGCATGTCTCTTACCTTATTAAATAAAAGAAAATATGTCGTATCATTAATTATCATACTTTTGTAAAATATGTTTAGTGGAGAATGTCATGTACAAATTTTGTAGTATTTTATTTTAAATTAATGGTGCTTTTGTTCTCAATTATTTGTAGCACTCTTATTTTCTAACTGATGTAATAGATTTATTATTACTACTCACTCACTCACTGCTATGGAGTCAGATCTGATTCACAGCGACCCCTCCTTGGGTTTCCGAGGTGGTATCACTATGGAAGTAGATTATCCAACCTTCCTCAGAGGAGTGGCTGGTGGGTTTGAACCGACAGACTTCTGGTTAGCAGTCAAATGCCTTAGGCACTTACACCACCACTTCTTTATAAATTCAGTCTTCTAATTTTTAGAAAATGTAATCCACATTTAAGTCATACATACAGTGCAGGCCAATGATATCACTGATAAAATATTTTATTGCAAATATATTCACATGCTTTTGTTTTATTTTTGTAACTTTGTTACAACACAGGAATTCTATCTCTGTACATTCTATAAAGTCAATTTTTTTCTAATCTTCATTTCTTAATAAAATACTTTAAATATACAAGCTAATTTAAATGTGAGTTTGATAATATTGTAAATTTCTTATGTTTTTTCTAATATCTTCAAGTTGAGAGAAAATATTATGGCTGCATCTGGCTCACTAGTATTTGAGATTCTTTGTTCCAAGGACAGAAGAGAATAGACGTAATATGCCTGCTCTTCATAGACTGCTTTCCTCACTCCATTATGTGAGGAAAAGATGTTTATATTAATATATAGCTATAACACCCTTCTAAATATCTGCATACACTTCTTTTTCTCAGAAATGCACCACAATTTACTCAAGCAATCCTGTATTGTTAAAGATTTAATCATGTCTTTTTTCACTGTCTCTCTTTGATCAATGCTATGATGATAACTTTTGAACTAAATAGTTCCTTATATCATTTTTTTAAAAAATAAAGACAATTATTAGCACCAGAACTAGAGCATTGTGTAGTTTTACATAACATTACTTTCTTTTTTTTAAGTTTAGGTTTATATTCATTGATTTTTCCTTCAGTATGTTATAGCACGTGTCACCAGCAGCATGAGTGTTAGAATTTTTTTTTTCTAAACCCATAAAATGTAAATAATTCATGAATGTAAACACTTCAAAGTAAGAGAGATGGGTGAAAGTTACTGTCTAGATATAATGTTGCTGTTGTGTGCTGTTAAGTCACTTCTAACTCACAGCGGCTTTATATGACAGTGTAGAACTGCCCACGGGGTTTCTTAGGCTGAAATCTTAATGGAAGCAGATCGCCAGATCTTTTCTCCCATGGAGCCACTAGTGGGTTCAAATTGACAACCTTTAGGTCAACAACCGAGTGCTGAACCATGGCACAACCAGGGCTCCTAGGCATTGTATATTTTAACATATAATATTCCAGGCAGGGGCTATATATAATACACACTGTATATATAATATATACACACATACATATCCTTCATTTCAGCATTTTAGATGAATTTTGAAAATATGTCATGTTGTCCCTCTAAATGGATGAATATAGTAACTAATTAAAATGTATATGTTCATACATATACAATTTGTTAATTATTTATATTTCTTAACTAACTGAAGCAAACACTGCCATTGAGTGGAATCCAACTTATAGTGACCCCTCCTTGGGTTTCCAAGACAGTATCACTAAGGAAGTTAGGTAGATTGCCCAACCTTCCTTTCGAGGAGTGGCTGGTAAGTTTGAACCTGCAGCCTTCTGGTTAGCAGTCCAATGCCTTAGGCGCTATACCACAAGAGCTCCCATTTCTTAACTATTAATTATTAAATGAGAAAATATTATTATTATTATTATTATTGTTTAGGTACAGTGTTCTTTATTGATGGTACATGACAAAGTTGGGCTCTCTAAGCCCCTCCCCTTCTTCAGGGGGTCTGGATGGAAACTATAGAGGATGGGAGATTCTCAGTGTGTTGGAGATGGAGTTGGGGCAAGGACTCCCCAGCAGCCAAGGGTTTCTCTCTTCCTCTAGTGCTTGTGCTGGGGCTGGTGGTCCAGGAGGCTCTTTTTCCGTGGAGGCCATGTGGACCATGAGGTCCACCACCCTGTTGCTGTAGCCAAATTCATTATCATACCAGGAAATGAGCTTAACAAAGTGGTTGTTCAGGGCAATGCCAGCCCCAGCATCAAAGATGGAAGAGTGGGTGTCACTGTTAAAGTCACAGGAGACAACCTGGTCTTCAGTGCAGCCCAGGATGCCCTTTAGGGGATCTCCGATGCTTGTTTCACTACCTTCTTGATGTCATCATATTTGGCAGCTTTCTCCAAACGGCAGGTCAGGTCCACAATGGTCACATTGGGGTGGGGACATGGAAGGCCATGCCAGTGAGCTTCCCATTCAGCTCAGGGATGACCTTGCCCATAGCCTTGGCAGTGCCAGTAGATGCAGGGATTATGTTCTGGGCATCCCCACGGCCATCACACCACAGTTTCCCAGACAGGCCATCCACAGTCTTCTGGGTGACAGTTATGGCATGGACCATAATCATGAGTCCTTCCACAATGCCAAAGTTGTCATGGATGACCTTGGCCAGGGGGGCCAAGCAGTTGGTGGTGCAGGAAGCATTGCTGACAATCTTGAGGGAGTTGTCATACTTCTTGTGGTTCACACCCATCACAAACATGGGGGCATAGGCAGAAGGGGCAGAGATGATTACCCTTTTGGCACCACCCTTCTAGTGATACCTAGCCTTCTCCATGGTTGTGAAAATGACGGTAGACTCTACAACATATTCAGCACCAGAATCACACCACTTGATGTTGGTGGGATCTCGCTCCTGGACAATCGTGATGTGCTTCCCATTGATGACAAGCTTCCCATTTTCAGCCTTGACGGTACCATGGAACTTGCCATGGGTGGAATCATACTGGAACATGTAGACCATGTAGTTGAGGTCAATGAAAGGGTCATTGATGGCAACAACATCTACTTTTCCAGAGTTAAAAGAAGCCCTGGTGACCAGGAGCCCAATATAGCCAAATCTGTTTACTCTGACCTTCATCATCGTGTCTTATGGAAGAGGCTGGGACTGCACAAGAGGGTGCAGCTGTCTGTAGAGTGGGGAGGAGCAGAGAGCAGAAAATATTCTTGAGATTAACCAATAATTTAGACTTTGAGCCAGACATATATAAATTACAAGCAAATAAAGGTTTCTTTTGCCACTAAAGAAAATAGATAAAATATTTATTTTGAAAAAAACAGGAAATTAAGTTTAGTGTTCTGTCACATAAAACCAAACCCAAATCTACTACTGTTGAATTTATTCTAACACACAGTGGTCAATAGGACAGGGTAGAACTGACACACAGGGTTTGCAAGGCTATAAACTCCTTTAGAAGTGGACTGTCGCATCTTTATCCCATAAAACAGCTGGTGAACTGAAACTGCTGAGGTTTTGATTAGCAGCCAAGCACTGTAGCCACTGCACTACCAGTGCTCCTTGTTTGCTCACATAACATTTACATAGTCGTAATAATTAAACACTATGCAATATAACTATATTGGAAAAAGGGAGAACATTTAAATTATAGTGATATAAATCCTCATCTACCAAATAGGTTCAGGATAATGCTAAGGAATCTAGTGTACAACACTTTCAACATAAAGATATGTACTAATTGGACCCTTTGGGATACAGACCCTCACATACATCTATGAGTGCAGAAGATTTATTAGGGAGTGACACTTGTGAAAATAAAAGAGGAGGGAGCAGAAGAAAATGGAGAGATCTTTTGAACAATGATGTATATCTGTCAAAACTCCAGTAAATCCTATGGTGAGCTCCCAAGCAAAGATTGACTGTTAGCACACTTGCATTGAGCAGGAATATGCAGGGTGTATTAACTCTGATGTGCTCAGGTGTTAGCTGCTGAGGTGGACCTTTCAGGCTCTAATAAAAATCACTGTTGTTATTATTATTTGCCATCAAGTCATTTTTGACTCATGGTGTCTGTATGTACAACCGAACAACACAACAACGAGCAGTCCTGAACCATATTCACAATCATTGCTGTATTTGAGCTAATTTTTGCAGCTGTTGTATCAATCCATCTCATTGAGAGTCTTCTCTTTTTTGCTGACCTCTACTTTACCAAGCACAATGTACTTCTACAGAGAAAGGTCTCTCCTGATAACACGTCCATGGTATGTGAGACAAGTCTCTCCGTCCTTGCTTAAGGAGCGTCGCAGCTGTACTTCTTCCAAAACAGATTTGTTCATTCTTCTAGCAGTCTCTGGTAGACTCAATGTTCTTTGCAAACACATAATTCAAATGTATCAATTTTACTTAATTTGTCCTTATTCATTGTCTCAGGCTAAATCTTTTCTTTGAAGCTGAATGGCAAATTTTTTTTTAAGGGATGTCCTAGTGAAATACTCCAAGAGCTGCCATAAAACAAATCTTGGGAGTGTGATGCAAACAAATGGAAGAGCTGGGAGTCTGGCGTCTAAGGATAGAGGCGGTAGAGAGATCATGTAAGGAAAAAACTTTGCTGTGGTTTCATTGCTGCTTAACCTGTACAAATGACTAAATTGTTAATATATCACATCGATAAACAACAACAGAAAATAATAATAAATTAATGAATTACATATTTATAACATCTTCATGGAAAAGAATTTTATTTTTTTTTTGTAAAAAGTGAAAACAGTCAATAAATCATAAAAAAGAAGCTTATGAATAAATATTAAAACTAATAATTAAGAGCTTCTTTTCAAGAAGAAACAAAAAAGAGGCACAATTAACACATTAATCAAGCAATATAATCCTTCAAATTAAATATGTTGTTTTTGTTATGTGCGTCAAGTCAAACCCGACTTACAGCTACCCCTCCTTGGGTTTCTGAGGTGGTATCACTAAGGAAATAGTTGCCCAACCTTCCATCCGAGGAGTGGTTGGTGGGTTTGAACCACCAGCCTTCTGGTTAGCAGTCAAGTGCCTTAGGCACTATGCTACCAGAGCTCCTAAAACTTAGATATAAACAGAAACAAATCTTATTGAATATTGAATTGATAACATAATCATGGAAATGATTTATTTTAAACATTGTATTATGACTTTATATGCTTAGTGCAATATACTAATACTCATTACTGTGTGAGATGTGATGATGACTAAAGATCTGAAGGAGATCTCTAATTTTATGTTGTTTGTTGGGGTCCCTATCAGGATAGAATTATTGCACATCTATTGTTTTTCTTATATATTGCATGACAGTGCAAGTAAAAGAAAATGAACAGAAGAAATAAGTACATGTGTTAGTATAGTAGGGAATTAAGATTCTTACTATAGAAACAAATATATAAATATAAAATGTCAAAATATGAGAAAGAATCACATGTTATAAGATTTGAGCTAATCATAACAGTATGAAGGAATAAATTAAAAAAATATATATCATAATCCCATCCACAGAAAATACTTAAAATCAATTATATCCTTCTATAATTTAGTGTATCTATTACCCACATCTTGGATGGTGAATGCTACTTTCCACCAAAAAAATTCAGAGGTCTTGGAAAATTGTCTAATTTTTGCTATGGGTTAGGGAAACTATAAGGAAAACCTTGTCAGCAAGCAAGGAAATATCAAAGACTTTCAAAAAGACCAAAGACTCACCTTGGCCACAAGTGAGCACTTATGAGCACTGATAACAATAATAATAATAACAATAATAATAATAATAATAAAGATACTTATTAAGGCAATAAGTTATGCCTATTAAAATCAAAGTAAGTTGGAAGTCTATACCAAGTCAAACCAAACTCACTGTCATCGAGTCGATTCTGACTCATAGTTACCCCTTCCTTGGTTTCTGATGCAGTATCTCTATGAAAGTAGATTGCCGTCTTGCTTCTGAGGAATGTCTGGTGGGTTTGAACTGACAGGCTTCTGGTTAGGCAGTCAAATGCCTTAAGAATTATGGAATTATATACCAGAACTCCTCTTTTGGTATTAAACGAGCTTAATTAAGATCAGTTTTTGTCAAAGTCTGCAAATACCTAGGACAAAAAGACATTCATTAGTTTAAATACGAATTTTGAATTAATAAATTCAGTAAGTTGGAACTATGTATCTTTGTAAAATCATTTAATGATTCAAATTACAGTTAATTAAAAAAATATATATTGTAATTTGTGTGAAATTTCTTCGTTCTGTTGGATAACCTTTCTTTGGAATGGACACAAATATGACTTTCTTCTAGTTGGTTGATGTGGTGGTTATGTTTGTGTGTCAACTTGGCTTGGCCTGGTTGAGTGGCTGGGCAGCTAGTGGCAGTTATTCCCCATGATGAGACTGGCAATCAGCTCCATGGTGTGATCTACCCCAAGCAGCCTTAGGGAGGTGGTCTGCTTCCCATATACAAGCAGCAGCTTTGGGAATGGTTTCTAGCACATGGCACACTTGAATTCTGCATGTAGCCATGTCAGTATTCAGCAGCCTGCCATGATCTGCCGAGCTTGGAACTTTCAATGGACTTGAATTAATGCCTTGCCGTGTGGTTTTGTAACATTGGGACTGTGCCATTTTATTTGTTGACCTTGGGCTTGTTAGGCTCAGCAGCCAGAAGCTGCCTGAATGAAGAGATACCTCTAGCTTCAGTGGGCCGGGAGCAAGAGGCAGAGCTGAAGCCCAAGGTCAAGGGGCTTTCACACAGCACCTAGAGCCTGGCACTTGGAACTCAGACTCCTAGCCTCCCAAACTGTAAGAGAATAAACTCCTATTTGTTTAAGCCATCCCATTTGTGGTATATTTATGTTAGAGTGGTACTAGGTAACCAGGAGAGTTGGCCAGGTAGCTGTCTTCCAAATTTCTTGGCATAGACATGTGAGCACTTACATCATTGTATTTGTCTGTTGAAACATCTCAATTGCTATTCTGTCAATTACTGGAGCTTTGTTTTTCTGACAACGCCTTCAGTTCAGCTTGGGCTTCTTCCTTCAGTACCATTGTTTTGTGATCATATGCTACCTCCTGAAATGGTTGAATATTGACCAATTCTTCTTGGTACAGTGACTCTATCTGTTACTTCCATCTTCTTTTGATGCTTCTTGCATTATTTAAATTCTGCCCACAGAATCCTTCAATATTGCCATTTGAGGTTTGAACTTTTTCCTCAGTTCTTTCAGCTTGAGAAATGTCAAGCATGTTCTTTCTTTTTGGTTTTCTAATCCCAGGTCTTTGCACATTTCATTATAATACTTTATTTTGTCTAATCAAGCCACCCCTTGAAGTCTTCTGTCCAGCTCTTTTATTTCATCATTTCTTCCATTTACTTTAGCTACCCTCCACTCAAGAGCAAGTTTCAGAGTCTCTTCTGACATCTCTTTTGGTATTTTCTTCCTTTCCTGTCTTTTTAATTACTTTTTGCTCCTTTCATTTATGATGGTCTTGATGTCATCCTAATCTGTTCATGTTCAATGTGTGAAATCTGTTCTTCAGATGATCTCTAAATTCAGAGAGGATAATTTTTATGCTCTTGTGGACTTGTTTTAATTTTACTGAGCATCAGTTTAGACTTGCATATGAGCAATGGATAGTATGTTCCACAGTGAACTCCTGGCCTCATTTTGGCTGATGATATTGTGCTTCTCTATTGCCTCTTTACACAAATGTGGTCGATTTTATTTCTGTGTATTCCATCTGGTGAGGTCCACTTGTATAACCACCATTTATTTTGTTGAAAAAGGTCTATGCAATGAATAATTTGATGGTCTTGCAAAATTCTATCATGTGATCTGTGGTGTCATTTGTATCACTAAGATCATATTTTCCAACTACTGTTGTTCCTTGTTTGTATCCAACTTTTGCATTCCAATCACCAGTCATTATCTGGTAGCATAGTGCCTAAGGCACTTGACTGCTAACCAGAAGGCTGGTGGTTCAAACCCACCAGCCACTCCTTGGAAGGAAGGTTGGGCATTCCTACTTCAGTAGGGATACTGCCTCAGAAACCCAAGGAGGGGTCGTTATGAGTCGGGGCCGACTCGATGGCAAAGAACAACAACAACATTGATTGCATGTTTGGTTAATTTCAGACTATAGAGTTTGGTAAAAATCTTCCATTTCTTCATCTTTGGCTTTAGTTGTTGGTGAGTAAGTTTGAATAATAATATTATTAACTGTTCTTCCTTGTACGCTTATGAATATCATCCTATCATTGAGAGCATTGTACTTCAGGATAGATTTTGAAATGTCCATGAATGTGACACCATTCCTCTTCAATTTTTCATTCCTGGTATAATAGACCATATGATTTTCTTTTTCAACATGGCCTATACCAGTTCATTTCAGGTAAGTAATGCCTAAGGTGTTGATCTTTATGCATTCCATTTCATTTTTAACAACTTCCAGTTTTTCTAGATTCATTATTTAATGCATTCCATATTACAATCATTAATGAATATGCAGCTGATTCTTCTTGATTTGACTCATTCTCATCAGCAAATGGAGGTCCTGAAAATTTTACTCCATCCACCTCATTAAGGTTGACCCTATTTTGAGGAGGCAGCCCTTCCCTTGTTTTATTTTGAGTTCCTTCCAACTTAAGGGGCTCATCTTCTAGCACTGTATCAGACAATATTTCACTGTTAATCATAAACATTTCCAGTTTTAACCATTATAGTGGGTTTAATATTTTTCAAAATAAAATGTTGAGAAAGAGATCTACTCACAATCATGTAGATAAAATTTTTAGTGACAGAGCCATGATAAGAAGTGATATGTTCTGATTTATGAGCTGAATCTGTGCCTCTATAATGTGCACTCTCTCCTCCTCTTATATGAGTATGACTGTATTTGTCACTTATTAAAATCATAAACTATCACAAAAAAAGTTCAGTTAATATTGATTTACGAATGTTTAGCTTTCAAATTCTTTAAGCTAAACATTTCACTTATATGTACCATTTTTTCTTGTTTCCTTCCTCTAACTTTGTATTTGTTCTATAGCACTGCTTAAGAGACAACTCGAGATGTCTACTACCAGTAGGGAGCTGATAATCATAATAAATTTTTTATACAAATTTGAAATGAGACTACATAAATGCGCTGTATCATTAGCTGCAATAAAAGTGATATTTAGATAAACTTATTACAATTCTTCATCACTAATCTTTTAGTATATCACACTGTGATAGCTTCCATGTTGCTGTGGTATTGGATGCTATGAGACCAGAATTTCAAATACATGCTGAGGAGCAAGGATGCCTCCTTGAGGACTAAGGTGTGCCTGACCCAAGCCATAATATTTCCAATTGCCTCCTATGCATGTGAGAGCTGGACAATGGATAAGGAAGACTGAAGAAGAGTTGATGCTTTTGAGTTGTGGTGCTGGCGAAGAATGCTCAAAGTACCGTGAACTGCTAAAAGAACTAACAGATCTCTTCTGGAGGAAGTGCACATGAAATGCTCCTTGGAAGCAAGAATGGCCAGACTTCATCTCACCTATTTTGGTCATGTTGTCAGAAGGGATCATTCCCTGGAGAAGGATGTCATGTTTGGTAGGGTGGAGGGTTGACAAAAGAGGGGAAGGCCTTAAATGAGATGGTTTGACACCATGGTTGCCATGATGAGCTCAAGTATAGCAGGGATCATGGGGCTGGTGCGGGATCAGGGAGTGTTTTGTTCTGCTGTGCGTTGGGTTGCTATAAGTCGGAAATGACTCATGGCATCTAACAACAACATGGTGAGAGATTTAAACAGAGCTTCTAGACTAAGACAATTTAGAAAGGATGTTGCAGTCTACTTCTGAAAAATTTGCTGCTGAAAACATGAAAAGCAGTAGAATATTGTCTCATATAGTGCCAAAAGATGAGTCCCTGAGGCTGGAAGGCACTCAAAATATAACTGGGGAAGTGGCAAGTCTTCAAAGTAGAGTCAGACTTAATGATATGGATGGAGTGAAGCTTTTGGAACCTGCATTTGCTTATGTGTTGACTCAAAATGTGGAGGAAAAGATCTAAGCATGAATTAATAATCAGAAATGGATGTACAAAGCATGAATCTAGGAAATTTTACAAATATATTGTTTTCTTTTTAATAGTGGTGAAGAATATGCTATTTTAAAAAAGAATAAAAATTAATATTGAAATTGCTTTATATAAAGATCCAGAAATTTATGAACCAACCACACAAGACAAAGGTGAAAAAAATGAACAGTTTTACCAACTTCTGCAGTTTGAAACTGATCAAATGTGTAATTAAGATGTATTGATAAATACTTGTGATTTGAATGCAAATGTTGAACACAAAAAAATGGAAAATGTGCATTTATGATAGACATGATGCCAGAGTTCATATGATAGAATTTTGCAACACTAATGATTTATTCATTGCAAATACCTTTTTCAACAATATGAATGGCTAAACCTCTCCAGATGGAATACACAGGAATAAAATTGACAATATCTAGGAAAGCGGTGATGGAGAAGCTCAATATCATCAATCAGAATGAGACCAGTGGCTGACAGTGGAACAGAATATCAAATGCTCATATTCAAGCTTACATTGAAACTGAAGAAAATGAAAATAAGTCCAGAGAACCAAAATATGACTTAAGTGTATCTTATCTGAATTTATAGATCATCTCAAGAATAGATTTCATGCAATGAACACCAATTACTGAATACCAAAAAAGTTGAGGTATGACATCATGGACATTATACATGAAGAAAGCAAAAGGACATTCAAAGACAAGGAAGAAAGAAAAGAGCAAAATGAATGTCATGACTCTGAAACTTGCTATTGAGCGTGCAGTAACTAAAGCAAATGGAAGATATGATGGAGTAAATGATCTGAACAGATTTCAAAGAGTGGCTTGTGAAGACAAAGTAAAGTATTATAATGAAATGTGGAAAGTAAAGTATTATAATGAAATGTGGAAAGTTCTGGAGATAGAAAACCTAAAGGGAAGAACGCACTTGGCATTTCTCAAATTGCAGGAACTGAAGAAAACAATTCAAGTTTTCCCCTCTCATAATTTGGTCATGTTGTCAGGAGGGACCAGTCCCTGGGGAAAGATATCCTGATTGGTAAATTAGAGTGTCCATGAAAAAGAGGAAGACCCTCAATGAGATGGATTGACAAACTGTCTACAACTAGTGGACTCAGCAAAGCAGTAACCATGAGGATGGTGCAGGACCAGGCAGTGTTTCATTCTGTTGTACGTAAGGTCACTAGAGTCATAACTGAATCAACAGCATCTAACAACAACTGTAACATTAAAGTTTCCTCGTAATTATGTAAGATGTTTAAAAGCCAATAATCAGTTATAAATATTTAATAATTATACTTTAATTTCAGTAATGATTTATTTGTATTAAAGCATGCTGTCTTACCAAAGAATTACTGAGACATATCATTTTATAATATATTATTTATCTGTTTGACATAAGATTAAGTGTGTACTCATTATATATTTCAATTATTATAGAAAATGATGATGTTGTTATTTTAGTGATTTATTTGTTATAGAAACAAAAAGTATCAATATGTAACTGACTAAAAATAAAATTTTGCTTTTGTTCTTGTTTTTTGCTTTTGTTCTTGTTTTTTTACTTGGTCATACTTCCTGAAGGCTGTGGGTCAACTACAACTATTCTGTTGGTCTTTCCTGTTTTTTTTCTGGGCTTAGCTGGACTAAGTTATATATGTCTTTGCATTTTGGAGCACAATCTGAAACAGCAGTGAAAATCTAGTCATTTTATATTGGAGAATTTTCATTTTATATGGGGAATGAATGGGCAAGAAGTTGAAAAAACTATGACAGCACTTTAAGTTCTTCTGTTAAGATATAACGAATGTCTCATCACCTTACATAACATTAATTAAAGTATGTAGAATTCTCAAATTCCAAGTCCAAGGGTTTGGAAAGAATGTTATGCCTACAAAGATGCATGGTAAGGAAAAAGAGAGAATAAATAATTGTGAACAAATAATGCATGACTATTACTATGATTACCCTCAATACTTGCATGGGCAAGAGGGGATATACATCTTAGAGACATGAGCTATCTGAACAGAAAAAAAAAAAAAAAATCACATGTCCTGTTATACATAAGGTTGCGATGAGTCAGAGATGACTTGACAGCAGGTGACAACAACAACAGAAGTGGCTGTGTTTGGGGTATATGGCTGAGTAGTTCTAATAATGGTGGGGAGACTTTATTTTTTCTAACAAAGCCACTTTTATATTCTTTAATAATTATATGTGGATTAATATAATAATGTACAATTATTATGACACTTTATATACAAGGAAAAAAAAGAAACAGAACTCAGAGAAATAAAATGTTTTGTCTTAGGTAACACAACTTATAAGTAATGAAGAACTGATTTAAACACAATATGGAGTGGTGATGCTTTTTCCAAATATAAGTCTCTTGATTATAAATGATATTTTGATCTAGTATTGATTTATTCTTCCTCCAAAATGTTGAAATATGTGTCTTTCCAGATAGTTTTTCACCTAGAAGCGGTGGACCAAGGAACGTCAGAAACAACTTGGGTCAGTATGCAAGAGGCAGGCTGAAGCAAAAGACTAGCCTAGGACTGACTCCCTGCATCCCTTAATCCTGTCCTGTGAAAGAATGGGAGGACCCACAAGTTCACAGAGAGAAGCAGATGGATATCATTTGATGTTTGACCATCTCATTCATGAATTTACTTTTTTCCTAGCAACACTGATGTCTTGCTTTCCCAGTATTAGAGATAATATCCTGTGTACAGAGGTGGAGAAAACAAACTCTTCCCTCATAGAGTTAACAGTATGAAGAGAAAGACAATAAATAATAAGTGAATAAACAAGCTACATTTGTGGCAAATGCTATAAAAAAGAAGATAATTCCTTGAGCAATAATTGTAATCTTACTCTTCTAAGAAACCAGCTAATTTTGATGGGAGATGAGGCAGGTGTATGATCTATAAAATGCTTCTTTGATCAACAATAATACTATGTACCTTATTTACTCTCATTCTTACAGCAAGAATCTCCCTGTCTTGATCCCCAAATAACCACATGAATGTAAGGATGAAGAGCAAGTAAAATCAAACTGGTCGTAGTGATAAACATAGATGTGTCTAGTAGAAATTTTAACTCTTGTGTCCTTACATCATCTGAGCACAAGACAGGGCAAAATAGAGTAAGTGACAGTAACTACCAGGGATTTTCCTGGCAGAGGACAAGTTAAATTTGGAATAACCAGGGTCATTGAAAGAGTCTGCATTTGTGAACTCCCTGGACAAGAACTCTGTTTAAGACTTTATGTCAAAGAAAATCAAGAATAAAGAGGTTTAAGGCTCAAGAAAAGCAGGATGATGAACAGGTTTGTGTGTTCTGCAATCTTTCCATATTCCCTGTACCACCATGTGATATACCTTTAAATCAACAGCAAATAAAATGGAATGTGGACCTAAAGTGGGTCAGGCATATTATTATGTTTTATTGCTATGCCACATTAATGAAGTATTCATTTATGGTAAAAAGAAAGTAATGTTTTTTAGACACAGAGTTGTAATTTCGTAACTCTAGGAAATTAAATATATCTCTAGAACTAAATAACCTTGGAAAGCTCATCTATTCTTCCTCATTTTAGTGGTGGGGAGACTTTGGAAGTGAAAGACGTGTAGAAAACCTGAGATTATGAGCAATGATAACCACCATAACAGTAGCAGTAGCAGCAGTAACAAGAAACAACTTCTCATGAATTTGTACATTACTCTTAAACTAGGTATGTGCACAAGGTACTCCAAGGATGCTGGGAAAGCTGAAAACTTGGAGAGTGGGAAAACTTGCTTTATTGCAAACATGAATATATTTCTCCAGTAACATAGAGCTTGGGAAGGAGGGGTATAAGTCTTAGAGACATGAGCTATCTGAACAGGAAAAACAAAACAAAACAAAACAAAAAAAAAACCCTGAGAAGAGATATCAGTAACTATACATTTCAGAGAAAATAGAGTAAATAATAAATAAAAATAACAATCTTCAGATGAAAAAATAATAATCCAGACTCAAATAATGATTTATTTATAATGTTCAGTTTTTAACCTAAAATTAGATAACATGCATAGAAAAAAGGAATGTGTGACCAAACTAAGAAGAAAAGAAGTGATTACAAACTGATTTTACATGGAACCAAGCAATGGCTTTAGCAGAAAAAAGAAATAATTCCAATGCTGATTCAATAAATAAAAAGGCAAAATAGGAATGGAAATACACACACACACATTCAACTCACTGCAGTCAAGTCAGATCTGACTCATAGAAACCTCTCCTTGGGTTTCTGAGACAGTATCTCTATGAAAGTAGATTGCCCCATCTTCCTTCCAAGGAGTGGCTGGTGGGTTTGGACCACCAGCCTTCTGGGTAGCAGTCAAATGCCTTAGGCACTACGCTACCAGAGCTCCTAATGCCATACAATTCTCAGCAGTGAAATCCTCCCCCATGAACCTTTTAGTCATTAAAATTGAGAAAAAGAAGAAGACTTATTCACTTGGAGAGAAGAATAAACAATGGACAGATTTCTGATGAAGGGCACTCACTTTAATTTACAGGCAGAAGACTTTGGTATTTCATTATAGCATCATTACTTGCATTGGAATTACGTTCTCCTTCTCCTGCTTCTGCTCCTTTGCCCCCAACACTCCTCTTCCTCCTTCTGCCTAAATTGGAATTATGATGAAACCAAAGTTGCAATAAATGTCACCTGGAGAATATGAATCAGAGACAATTAAGCTCGGATAATCACCTCTACATGTAATAACTAAGCTTAACTTATTAGTACTGGAAAACAGATGAACACATTTTCAATTTAATGTAGAAATGTCTTTTATGTAAGCTCAAAACTTTCTCACTGTGGTAAAATACATATAATATAAAATCTGAACCATTTTTAGGTGTGCAACTTGGTGGTATTAATTTTATTCATAATATTGTGCAACCATCATAAATCACTGTTTGTTTCCAAAATTTTCTCATTACCCCAAATAGAAACTCTGTATCCATTAAGCACTAACTCCCAATTCCCTTCTTCCCTCAATTGCTGGTAATAACTATTCTACATTCTCTTTCCATGGATTTGCCTATATTAAATAATTAACTAAATTAGGATCATAAAATATTGTGCTTTTGTTTCTGACTTATTTCACTTAGCAATCTGTTTTCAAAGCCACTCATATTGTTGCATGTATTAGAAATTCATTTTTATTGATAAATAAGATTCTACTGCATGCACACACCATCTTTTATTCATCAGTCTGTGGAGGTGTATTTGAGTTGTTTATACAACAAATGTAGTAGAATGCTGATACATACAACAGTATTGATGAACCTCAAAAAGATTATACTAAGTGAAAGATGCCAGGTACAAATGGTTACATATCATATGATTGTTTTTATGTTAAACATCCAGAAATGGAAAATCCATAAAGACAGAAAGTAGATAAATGTTTGTCAAGAAAGAGAGGGTTGATGGGAAGTTATACATTAATAGACATGAGGTATTATTCTGTGATAATGAGAAAGTTTTTAAACTGGAGATTGCTGATGGTTGTTCAACATTATGAATGCATCTGATGCCACTGAATTGTACACTTTAAAATGTTTAATTGCATTGTATATGAATTTAACCTAATAAAAAATGGTTAATAATTGTACTGTTTTCACAAGGAAAAATCAAATGATCAAATATCTTTCTTATCATCTACTCATAAAAAAACAAAACAAAACAAAAACTCAATGCCATCGAGTTGTTTCCCACTTACAGTGACCTTCACTGGGTTTCCAAAGCTGTAAATCTTTACCTCTTCCTTCCATGGAGCAGCTGATGGGTTTGAACTGCTGACACTCTGATTATCAGTCAAGTGCCTTATCCACTATGCCACCGGAGCTCCTTACATCCCATATAGTTACTAACTAATAAAATTTGGAATATGATTTGTCATTTCATATATATATATATATATATATATATATATATATAATTTCTTGGAAAGTAAAATAGTAGAGTGGCTATATAAGCTGAATTAATTGGGATAAGCTACATTATGCTGCAGTAAAATCAGTGCAAAAATCTTAATGATTGATAACCATAAACATCTTTATCCTATGTATCTAATTCTACACCACACTCTGTTTAGTTTGAGTCTTAAATGACTAAGCAACATTTTTCTAGTCACCATTTCATCAGTTTCTCAAAGAGGGGAAAGATCAATGACAATCCATGAGCTAGCTCTTAAAGTGACTAATTGGAAGTGGTATATGTCCCTTTAATCCAAATACCATTGGTCAAGGCAAGTTACAAGCCCAAAACCCTCTGCCACTGAGTTGATTGGAACTTATAGCAACCACATTGGGCAAAGTGGAACTGACTCATCAGGTTCTTAATCTTTAATATGTATGGAAGTAGACTGTTAGATCTTTCTCCTGAAAGTTATAAAACCACTCCTAAATTCAAAAGAAGAGAGCCATGAATACTTTGAGCAATATTAAATATGCAATTTTCCATGAAAAGAGAGGCTCTAGAGACTAGCTAGGTTCAAATCTATATCTACTGTTTAATAACAGTATAACTTTAAGAAAATTAAATAATCTTAGTTTGCATCATATTCTTTATTTCAAAAATATACATAATTTTAATAACAAGTTCACAGAACTGATATGAGGATTCAATAACAATGGCATAGTGCCATTGTTATTGCTATTGTAACCAGAAGTCTGGTTAGCAGTCAAATGCCTTAGGCACCAGCCAATGCTAGGAAGGAAGGTTGGACAATCTACTTCCATAGTGACATTGCCTCGGGAACCCAAGAAGGGTCACTATGAGTAGGATCTGACTTCAAGACAGTGAGTTTGGTTTGGCATAGCCCATGTTATGGATTTAATTTGTCCCCTAAAGCATGTTATAAACCCGAACCTCTTCATCTGTGCTTATAATGTTATTTGGAAATGGGTTGTCTTTATTAGGTTCAAATGCCAGGATTATTTTGGGGTCATTTGCTTTTTACATATAAAGAAGATTACAACAAACAAGCAGAGATGGGGGTTGGGGGGAACAAATGCCATACCACATGAAAATCAGTGAGGAGCCAAGGAATAAAGAACTTCTCACAAAGCCAACAGAAAGAAAAAGCCTTGCCCTACAACCAGCACCCTGAATTTGGACTTCGAGCCTCCTAATCTGTGAGAAAACAAAATTTTGTTTGTTAAATTTACCCACTTATGGTATTTCTGTTATGGGAGCACAAGATAACTAAGACAGACATTTGGCGCTGACAGTAGGGTGCTGTTTTTAACATATATTTAAAATGTAGAAGTGGTTTTGGAATTGGGTAAAGAGCAGAGGCTGGAAGAGTTTTAGGGTGCCTGCTAGCAAAAGCCTGGGAGCTCTAGTAGCACAGTGTGTAAGGCACTTGATTGCTAACTAGAAGGCCGGTGGTTCGAACCCACCAGCCACTCTTTGAAAGGAAGGTTGGGCAATCTACTTCTGTAGTGATATTGCCTTGAAAACCCATGTAGGGGTCACTATGAGTCAGGTTTGATTTGACAGCACATAACAACAACAACAACAATAGAAGCCTAGATTGCCTTAAAGAGACTATTTTTGGACTGATGGACATCAAAAGCAATTCTGATGAGGGATCAGAAGGAAGTGAGGAAAGTCACACAGAAAATCCCTATCATCTTAGAGAATACATGTGGTTCCAGCAACAAAATGTTGATAGAAATATAGGTGTTAAATGTGCTTCTGGTTAAAAGGAAATGATGACCATGTGTTGGACAATAGAGAAAGAGTGATGTGTTTTATGCAGTAGCAGTGAACTTGTCTGAATTATATCCAAATGTTTGGTGGAAGGTAGAATTTGTTAGTGATGAAGTTTGATATTTGGTTGATCTCTAAGAAAGATCTTAAGGGTCAACCTGGTTTCTCCTTGATCTTGTGTTAAGATGTGAGAGGAGTAAGGTGGACTTAAAATTAGCTGTGCAAAACAAAAACAACATTTATACATTTGGGAAATTCTATTGTACAAACCCCAAATGCATGTCCTAGAATTTTCAAGGATGGAGCTACACAATTGTGGGTTAAAGAGATTAAGCCTATGACTGATGGGTCTAATCAACCACCACAGCAGAAAACCTATCAGTTTAGAATGAAGAGAAAAGATAAAGATTAAAAAAAAAAAAAAAAGAATACACTGTATCTTGGAGTTCCATAAGCAGGAAACAAACAAAAGGAGCTGTATGTATAGCCTTCCAGGAAAAGAAAAGAATGATCCCTGGAGCTGCTCACAGATTAGTGGAAATGTTGGAAGGAGCACAGGAAATAGTGCTGCCTTGTTCTAAAAAGGTGGGGCCGTGGCCTCTGAGTCTCATATGGTAGAGCCACACCCTCTTAAGTTTCAAAGAGTCCAATTTTCACCAACTTAGTTCTAGAGTATAGGGCTGCCATTCAGTTTGGTAAAAGAGAGTGGAGCTACTGTCCAAAGATGATGAGTGTGACTGCTTTGCTCAAGGGAAAGAAATTTTTTTTGGGGGGTGGAGGGAGGGCTTGCTGGGGCCAAGGGTATTAAGAACATCAGGAAGATAGTCTAAGAGAATTGGGATGCCTGAAACCAAGGAGGCAAATTGGCCATCCCAATGGAACTGGAAGATAGAGCTGAAGACCAGGAACAAGGGTTCTCCACTCAGAATCCAGAGAGCATGGCCCTTACTCAGCTGGTCCCAGAGAACAAAATATTATTTTCAAGTGTTAAGAGCTAATAATGTAAATCGTTCTGGGTTTTGGAATAGTTTGTTGCCTGTTATCCTTTCTTTCTCTCCGATTTCTCCCATTAGCAATGGAAATGTCTCTCTTGTGATGGTTTCACAATTGTACATTGAAAGCAGATAACTTGTATTCTATATTTCACAAATTCATAGATGAATAGATATTTTGTTCCATGATGGAATATGTCTAAAGTTTCATCTATATATGACTTAGATGATGAGATTTTGGATTTGGTTTTGATTTAAGACTTTTGAGATAATGGATGTAGAAAGAACATAAATATTTGGGAGTCAAAATGTGGAAGGTTATAGATTGAATTGTGTCCTCCCAAAATATGTATTGTAATTCCTAACCACCCTCTCTGTGATTATATTCTCATTTAGGAATTGGGTTTCTTTGTTATGCTCAAGAGGCAGAAATAATATGGGATATATCTTGAGTTAGGAGCTCTGGTGGCATAGCGTGTAAGGCATTTGACTGCTAACTAGAAGCCTAGTGGTTCAAACCCACCAGCCACTCCTCGGAAGGAAGGTTGTGAAATCTACTTCCATAGTGATACAGCCTCGGAAACCCAATGATGGGTCGTTATGAGTCAGATCCCACTTGAAGGCAGTGCTTTTGTTTCCTTTTTTTTTTGTTGATGTTGTTGAGTTAATTTTATCTAATTATCTTGAGTTAATTTCTTTTGAGATATAATGGAGATTAAAACTAGCAAACACAGATGGGAAAAGAAAAATGTCACACCACATGAAGATCACCCAAGAGCCAAGTTACAAGGATTTTCTCCTTGAGCCAACAGAGACAGAAAGCCTTTGTCTGTATTCAAATTTGGACTTCTAACTTTGGACTTCTCACCTCCTAAATTTTGAGAAAATGAACTTCTGCCTGTTACAGCAATCCCCTTGTGGTATTTTGTTATTGCAGCATTAGATAACCAACATAGCTAGGCTTAAAATAGCAATTTTTTTTTAATACAGTGCAATATTGGATTCAGATTTTGATTATAAGTATTAGTATTTGAAATAAAAATTAAAACTGTACACTAGTGCTAATTTATCTTCTTTTAATGAAATTTAATGGAATCACATGACTAAAATGCCTTAGTGAATAATAGTTCGTTTACCTGGGGGTCTGATTGTTCATTTTCTATTCTCTCTGTAGTCTTCAATCTTTTTACTCATTTTCATGAAAGGCATTTTGGTTAAAAGAAAGCCTCAGCAGCTCTCTAAAGATATAACATGAAACTAAGCTTCATATCCTCTTTTATAGAATGCAAATAATAGAAATGCAAAGTATTCCCATGCAGGCAGTCTAAGTAAATGTTAAATAATTGCAGTGATGATTTTTTTGTAATTGTATCTTAAACAATGTAGAAGTTTATAGGAGTGTGATCTACCAGTTAGGATTTCTGCTTTATTTTACTCCCTGAAAATACTCAAACTGTCTGATAATTACCTCCTTGCTGGAAACCATTCTCCTTTCTCTATATAAATAGAGGAACCCTTAATAGTTTTGGATTTATTATGCCAAAGTCAAAAGTATTCTTTTCTCTAAATGTATCAGCTCTATATGATAGAGTTCAGCCTCCTCAACACAGCTACATCTAAGAGGAACTTCGTTCAGTTTATTATCTCTCAAGCAGAATAGAAATGACCTTTTTACTGTGGTTACCTGCAGTCTTAAACAAACAAACAAACAAACAAACAAACAATAACCACAACAAAAGTGCTATAGAATTGCTTCCAACTTACAGTGACCCCATCTGTGAGAAGTAGAATTACACTTTGTAGGGTTTTCTGATAGCCTGGGTCCTATCAGAACCAGACTGCCATATTTTCTTCCAAGGCACTTCTGGATGAAATCTCTGTTTTATACGGTTTGTACTTATGTCACCCAGGGACCCCATTCTTCTTCTTAGCCTCTCACTAATTAATGTTTCATTTACTTTGAGGTTTTCTGCTTACCAGTACTGTTCCTGCTCTTCTGAAATAAGGAGGGCAATAATTTTTCCTCTTTTGACAAAATTGATAGGCTTACTTTCATGTTTTGTGATGGATTACTATTTCAAAGTATTTTGGCTAAGGATAGTGATCTTTTTCAGTTGTTTGCCCTTGACCTTTTTTACCTAACCACATGCAACAGTTATTTAAGAAGCCAAATGGTTAAATTATACGGTCCCAAACTTCCAAAACTTGTTATTATCATTATTATTTCAAATACATAAACTAAAAAACAAGAAAATATTCTCTTACACAGGACAATCCACTTCAATTTTATTTTTCATACATTTATGAATTTCTGTATTTATAAATTTGTATAAAAATCCAAAGAACTATGACAGATAGCATTGATACCTTATAGTGTTTTTTTTGTTTTGTTTTGTTTTTTAATTGTAGAAAGCTACTGCTTATGGTGGAGTTCTGGTACCACAGAGCCTAAGGCACTTGACTGCTCACCAGAACACTGGCCACTCAAACCCACCAGCCATTCTTTGGAAGGAAGGTTGGACAATCTACTTCTATAGCGATACCGCCTCAGAAACCCAAGGAGGGGTCGCTATGAGTCAGGTCTGACTTGACGGCACATAACAACAACAACACTGTTTATGGTTACAGTTACAAGAGATTTTAGGACAAAATAATAATAGTCTTGACTATAATATTTTGAAAAGTCCAAAATTTTTGTATTCATTTTGAAAGCCATGATTAGCTGAGATTTTTTAAATTATATCTCTGCAGTTTATGTGTAATAAAACAACTTAGTCTAATTAAATAAGTTCTAAGTCAATAAATATTATGCTTGGAATTCATTAACATTAGAACAAAGAACATCTTGAGTACTTTTTCATGCTGTCATGAGAATTATAAATGCATTGTCTAGCTTACATATTTATTTTAAAATTTATTTTTTTATAATTGTTTCATATTACAACTTGTGAGGAAGGTAATATATGCATAATATGGACTAGAATTACATTGAGAATGTTATCCATTTATTTTTTGTAACTTTTTTGCATCTTCTGTTTTTGGAAGTCTTAGATAAGAAGGTTTAACTTTTGTGGAATCTTAGGATATTCAGCAAGATAGTATTAGAATTTAAGAGACTGGCTAGGAAAATTGATTGAGAGTAGATTAGAGAAAAAGATGAAAAGATGGATTAATAGTAGTTATCTAATCAAAATACAATTTTAAAAAAAGATAAAATTTTATCTGTCATCAAAATAAGTATTAATAATATTTTTTAAATGTGGAAATGACAATGACATACTACTTTAAACAATCAGCATTACCTAATTCCAATAAAAGTATTAGAGAGACAATGACTGAAGCAAGCTGCCTTTTAGAAATTTCTTCAACTCAAAGCAGGGTATTTTGTCAAGCTACACTGCATTTTTGGCTCAGGATTAACCATTTTAAAGTTCACACTGGCATTTTAGATAAGGGTCTTAGTGGTAGATAAGATCAAGTATAACGGAAGCCGATATTGCATTTGCTTAATTTCCAGTAAATACAGAGTACGGACCTCTGTAAAACTCTGGTTACTTGTGATGAAATGGAAATATATAATTAATTTTCAGGGGTTGCTCTTTTATATACATGAAACACTTGAATGATGTAAGGTATTTTAATGAATGACAGACTAAACTCATTAGGACATTATTATGTAACATATTTTAATCAATGATTATGTATCTCATCTTTATCTAACCAACACTCATTAAGTACACACTCAACACTAAAAAAATAAAGTTAAAGGTAACCAATAAAACCATATTTTATTATTATACAACACAAATTGATAGTTATAGTAAAAGACAGAAATAATAAAATATACCAGAGAATCAGAGTATTCCACAGGGTTTCCTTAAGAATTCAATGTAGGAGAAAACAAAAGCTTTATGTGTTTCAGGATGCAAAGATTTAATATGGAGACTAGATATGCATATAAAATTGTTAGAATAAAAAAAAGAACATAGACAGGAAGCCAACGGTAGCTTCTGTCTCCAAATCTATATCTTAGGCTGCTGTCCATGGGTCAAGAGATATAGGTTGCCACAGTTTGAGATGTGGAGGTACTATACCAGTACTTCTCACTGTCAGCAATGGTGGGACCATAGCTCAGTGTCTAAAATAAAATAAACAGCACTGAATGGCTCCTTGCCATAATAAGGGAGAACTGTGCTGGTCATGCACTGCTTCTCTAAATGGAGCAGAGAACAAATCTGATACAGGATATTTGAAGCATTTGGGGTTCAGAAAAGGAATGTTGGTGATACAGTGATTAAAATTCTCAGCAGCTACCTGTAAGTTTAGAGGTTTGAACACAAGAGTTGCTCCAAAAAAGAAAGATATAGCAGTCAGCTTGTGTAAAGATTACAAACTTGTTAACCCAATGGGGCAGTTCTATCTTGTCCTATAAGGTCCCTATAAGTGAGATTGTCTTGATGACTATGGCAGGAGATCACAGATTGCTTGAAATTTAATTTGTGTGCTGGCATCATCTGTTGATGTGTGATCACTCTGATGAGACGATTGTCTATTGTTTGACTGTCAGAGTAACGTAATTTGTATAATTCGATTCCTGATTAGCTGACCTTCAGTAGTGAGTGGCTAACAGTGTTAAGTGTGTTCATTCAGGCATTCATTGTTTGATTTAATTATATGGGTTACATTATACATTATACCATACAGAACAATCAGTCTTCTCCTAAATTTTTAAGAACTTGTTAAACCTTATTGGTGACTAGACGATGAAACATGTAGTTGAAGCCTACTTGTCTACTTGTGAACTGTACATGAGTGTCTCATTCATAGAACTTAAGTTGCACCCAGAAGCAAAGTACCAAAAAGCTTAGAAATAAAAGACTGAAAAACTTTATTTCTAAGCTTTTTCTTTCTCTAGTACCTATGATGTATTAGGTTGATCACTACAATAATTTCAATTCTTCACCTTTAACTACAGCACTTGCAAAGTAGTTCCAAATGAAAATATTGGTTGATAAGACATGTGAAGGAGAAACAAGTCACTCTTGTTTTCCAGCTGAAGCCATGCAGCACAGGGAAAACAGCAACCAACCACCTCATGACTTGCAGCCATTGGCCGACTTGAACAAGAGGTTACCATAGCCCCACCAGAAAAACTGTGCATTTGAAAGCAGAGTAAACATTTATTATTGTATGTCAATGAGGTTTTGTGATTATTCAAGCAATAAAGTGATGCAAGAAAAGAGAAGGAACAAAAAGAATACTGAGTTGCCATTAAAAACAATCTACCATGAATGTGAAATTAAACATTAGATCATTCCCATCTGGTTGGAATACTAGAAATGGCTTTAGAATAATGATATAACTTCAAATAGGGGCTTAATAGCATTTATGAATGTGATGATTATATGAAATAGTGTAAGTAGTGTATATATTTTATATGAGAGGTCAGGTGGCATAGTTTCTAAGGCATTTGACTGCTAAACAGAAGGCTGGTGGTTCAAACTTCTTGGAAGGAGGACTGGACAATCTACTTCTATAGAAATACTGCCTCGGAAACCCAAGGAGGGGTTACTATGAGTCAGAATT
>NW_006922264.1:36364-39924 GCF_000298275.1 Orycteropus afer afer | reverse complement strand
GACTCGACGGCACTTAACAACAACAACAACATAGTGTTGAAGTTCAGACTCAAGACTTACTTTTGTCTTGGGCTACATGTCAGGGAAAGCAGGAGGAAAAAAAAATGGATCCTGGCAGTTCACTGGATATGAGAAAGGCCTACATACTGTGAAGAGACAAAATAATTTGAAATGCTTAAGTGACTTAGAAGAGGCGCCCCAGTGGCACAGTGGTTTAGCACTTGGCTGTTAACCAAAAATTTGGAGATTCAAACCTACCAGCTGCTCTGTGGGAGAAAGATAAGGCAGTATGTATCTGTAAATATTACAGCCTTAAAACTCTATGGGGAAGATATACTCTGTCTTATAGGATAGGACCCCAATCAGTCAAAATTGACTCTAGAGCAAGGGATTTGTTTTTATTATGGAAGTGACATTAAAAAGATAATAAGTGATATGCAGTGTTAAGTATGCATAGGTTTAATTTTTGTACCATTAAAAATATTCAGAACGTTAAAATTTCTTGATTAGATACTTACATAATTATATTTTTGAGGAATAAAATTAAAATGAATGAAAGGTAAATCCATTTATTACAACTTGATAGGGAAGTTAAGATTTAAACTAGCCATTTAACAACCCAAAACAATATTCAATTTGTGGCCCAAAAACTTGGTATACATGAAAAATGTAATTGAAGGTCAAATAAAGGGAGATCTGCATAACTTAGTTTAATTATATTTTATATAATTAATGAGAAATTCAAATTAGAATTTGAAGGTTGTATTTAACTAAGCAAAATGCCATGGGAAGATAGTCAAGATAAAACTAATAAAAAGGTTTAGATTCAGATATGGTGTAAATTGACAGAGTTGAAAGGAGGCTTTATTTTAGGAAATAGAGAGACATTTGTTCAAAACTTTGGGTTAGATTATAAGGAGCTTGAATGGAAAAGCTAAACAGTTTGGCCCATATTCTCTTTTAAAAAAGACATTGACATTATTTAAGCAGGTAGATGAAAGCCTTTAGTGATAGAGAGACCAAAGAAATAAATTGATTAGAAAATAGTTACATTATTTGGATATGTATTGAGATGTTACAAGGAGTATGAGTAGGAAATGGGAGGTTTATAGCCTAAGCAGTGTGAAATGATATTAGGCATATAAGAAAATTTGGAGTACAAATATTGCAAATTATTACTTACAAGATTTTTTGGTTTATGGAAGTGTTTATTTTACAATGAAAACTGATAAATTTCTAACTTGTAAAGTTGGAAGAAGTTATGACACTGAGAAGGAAGACAGTGAGTGTTGATTGGAGGCATCATTGTAGAAGTGATAAAGATATGCAGATAAAGAAGTCTTAGGAGAGGAGTAAAGTATGGGAATGACATTTGGCTGAGAGATTGAAATTTAGCACTTAATTTGAGAGTTATTATTGCTGTTGTCATTTTCTTGTTAAAAGTATACAAAACAATCAAAGCCTCAAATCCTGAGCAGTGAGATCATATTACTTTCTACTATATGTTACGTATCTAGAACACAATTAATTAATAAAAATGTAGATTTATGAAACTAGGAACACTGATAATCTGGTAATCATACTGATCCATGACACACTGCACATAAACTTATTTTTATAGCAAGTAAACACCAGAGAAAATATTGTCTTTGAAGCAGACCATTTCATTTTAAGAAAATAGGACTAGCATAGTTTAGTGTCATAAAGGTAAAACTTCACTTTATTTTCTTTAAAAACCAGCATATGATCATATTTATAAATTTGTTCTCTTTAATAACCACTGCTTCGACTAGAAAGAAAATCAACTCTGTTACTACCAATTCTGATCAGCTTTGTTTAAATGACTAATTTTACAAAATAGTTTTATGTGCACTAATGTTGTAATGAAATATGGATAGAGATATCTTACTTAAATATTTTAAAGGCATACAGTATAAACACTTGCATTCAGTATATGCAAAACTGTTAGTAAAATCTTATCTTTATGATATCTCACCTTTTTTTTGTTCTGTTTCTCAGAATAATAAAGAACATCCCCAATATAATTCTATATTCTAACCATTATATTCTCTCTTTCCCAAGTTCAACATTGTTCATTCTTTTCATTTTTATATACATGTCATGATTCTATATCAGACTGAAGCATAAATTTTAGTCAATTTTAGTCAAACCAATAGTAAGTAGTCCAAAAGAGGGGGTGAAGACTTATATTTTGGCCAGAAATTAGCCATGGTTGAAGATGTGAAGGCAAGGTAAGGTCAAAAGAGTTGAAGTAGTAGAGAGTTTGTGAGGTTTGTAAGTGCAAAACACTTTTGAAGAAAAAATAATCTTAGACCATTAGCTCCTATATCAAACTAAGAATTCTAAATCCAAAGTGTCATACCACACATTTAACCATTAGTCATCAATTAAAACCAGTATCTCCATCAAATTCAGTGAATCAGAGAAAACTTGTAAGGATGATCAGTAAGTAAATATTCAGTAAATAATAATGAATTGTGCACAACTCCATCATAACCTTTTCTCATTTGTTATAATTACCAAACCAAACCAAACTTACTCATTACGAGTCAGATCTGACTACATGGCAGTGGGTTTGGTTTGGTTTTGGAGTATGTCTTATTCCCTAGAGATTCAGCATTTTGGGAAAAAAAGACTCTGGTTTGCTTATGTCTCCCAAACTTGGACTATTGCCTAATACAAAATTATTGAATGAATTAATGTACAAAGAAAAACATTGGTTAATATATGGAGGAAAATTGAAACTCATATCTTTGAATTATTATTATTTTTCATTCTCCATAGAATGCTTTCAATTTTTCCAATAAAATCAGTTAGTATATTCTACATTGCTTATTAATTAAATCATTTACAAGATATTGAATTGTTTACAGTATTTCTATATAAGAAATAGTTAACTCTTCCTTTATCTGAATTTCAAAGAAAAAAAAAAAAACATTGCACCTTTGAATTATTGTTTTAGCTATCTCAATTTTCTTCGTCTCCTCGAAACAATTTTAATCTACTTACAATATTTTCTTATGGATAATTTCTAGCCCAGCAGTATGTTAAAATTTTCAAAGATTTAGTAAAAGAGAAAATCAATAACCTACACGAGTATCAGTGATGTTATCAATGTGATATGTATTGCTGATATTCATATATATATTAATTAATATACATATATTAATATATATATGCATTACTTACTGCCTAATATCTCATTGAAGATCTTCACAAGTATATTGAGTGGAAAGACTTGTGTCTGGAAAGAATGGAAGGCATAAAGCAGCAAGATAAATTAGATAGACTGCATCAAAGGAGAGAAAGAGCCTTGACAAGTCACTCAATAGAATTTTAAAAGGGATGATACAGGGAAAGAAGAACTAGAAAAGGAACTATATAAAGTACAAAGATATATTTTATATAAGCAAAATCATACTACTTATATTGCATCATTTTGGATTCTTAAAAATTGGTGAGTCCCAGGTGATCTGGCAAGATGGCAGACTCGGCAGAAAGACTGCACAGACCATCTTAAAAAAAGAAAAGGGAAACCA
>NW_006922264.1:14529-24615 GCF_000298275.1 Orycteropus afer afer | reverse complement strand
TTTGCTGGTCCAATATAACCTGGTGGAACCACTGAGACTATGGCCCCTAGCTGCCCTTCAGGTCTGGAATTGAACCCACACCTGTGGTTTCCAGGCAAACAAAAGACAGTCATATGAGTTGAACATTTAGCTCAAGTAGATACACTCCATGGAGACAATAGTCATGGGAGAAAGAAGGGCTGGTTATGCACAGGGAGACATCTCAGGGGGCAGGAGTCTATGGAGGGTACACTGGGTAGAGGTAACTATGGGGAGGAAGTGGGAGGGGAGCTGTTGCATTGTGGTAAACTGTGGTCAATGACATGAGACAAACTATATGTGAACTGCAGTATGGAAAGTGAATTTGCTTTGTAAATCTTCACCCAAATCACAATTAAAAAAAAAAAAAAAAATTGGTGAGTTCCTATGTAAATCTAGAAACTAACAACACACCCCTCCCAAAATGTGACCAAATGTTAAACCATGGCTCTGCATTTTCATGACTTTCTGAATAGTGTGGACTCTCTTCTGCTGCAGTTTCCTTTCCTTTGATATAGAAAAATAATACATTATTTACATATGTGCTATTGTTGTTTTTATGTGCCATCAAGTTAGCCCCGACTCAGTGCTATTAGGATTCCTATTAAGGCATGCAAAACTATAAAGCATAAAGCAAGCTGATTAATACATAGTATCTCTTGAATAACTAGTTATCCTTATAATCATGCAAAACTCAATGCAACCACTGCCATGGAGTTAGATCCAACTCAATAGCGACCCCTTTTTGGATTTCCCAGGTGATATCACTATGAAAGTAGATTGCCCAACCTTCCCCAGAAGAGTGGCTGGTGGGTTTGAACCATCAGCCTTCTGGTTAGCAGTCAAATGCCTTAGACGTTATGCCACCAGAGCTTCTTTTTTAATCACAAGACATCTAAATTAAGTATTGTGCAAAATTAGCAATCATAGAAGGATAAACGCTGATCAATTGCCACTTAGAATTGATAGCTCGTGTTCCCTTTTCTAGTGTTTTATGTACATGATGTAGTCTACAAGCTATTTGAATACATATTGTGTGTATCTGTGTATACCACCATCATCACAATTAAGAAAATCAACATACCCATTACCTTCAAAAGTTTCCTAAGTACTCCTTTGTAATTCTTCCTTCTTGCTCTCCCTGAACCTCTCCTTCCTGTCTACCAGTCATCACCAGTTGTTTTTGCTAACTAGGTTAGTTTAGTATTCCTGTGTGAGCAAGCAGGTAACCACCTCATTATTAAACCAAAGGCTGAAGTTCAAGTCTATCCAGAGGCACCTAGGAAAAAAGGCTTGGCTATTTATTTCTGAAACAGCAGCCACTGAAAACTATAGGGTACAGTCTGAAGTGACACATGGAGTCCCATTAGTCAGAATCAACCTGAATTCTATTAAAATGGCTGCTTTTGAATCTCATGTAAATGGAATTATGCACTATGCATTTTTTTGTGTCTGGCTTCTTTTGCTCATATTTTTTTTTTTTGCTTTCTGTGAGCTTTGTTCATGTGCTTATATGTAGCCATACCAAAACTAAACCAAGTTCATTGCCATCAAGGTGGTCCCAATTCATAGTGACCCCTCCTTGGGTTTCTGAGGCAGCATCTCTATGGATGTAGATTGCCTGATCTTCCTTGCAAGGAGTGGCTGGTGGGTTTGAACCTCCAGCCTTCTGGGTAGCAATCAAATGCCTCAGGCATTATGCCACCAGTGCTTACATATGTAGCCATAGAGCATTCTTTTCCATTACTGTATAGTATCCTAGTATATAAATATCACAAATTTATATAATCATGTTGATGAACATTTAGATTGTTTCAGATTTGTAGCTATAAAGAAAAACATCTAAATAAATTTTTATCTGCTCCTGGGTGAACATAAGCCTTCATTCTATTGTATTTATATTAGGGAATGGAATCAATGGATCTTGGGATATACATATGATCAAGTACTACCAAACAACTTTCCAAAATGTTTGCATTAATTTATACTACCACTTGCATGTGAATTCTAGATTTTTATCAACCTTAGTGACACTTCCTATTGTCTTTTTAATTTTTGGTATTGTGGTCAGTGGGCAATGACATTTCTCTGCATTTAATTTACATTTGTCTGGTAATTGACAATATCTAGCAATTTTTTTGTGTGCTTATTGACTATTTGCATTTCCTCTTTTCAGAAATGTAAGTGTCCTTTTTTGCCCTCCCCACTTTTTGTTGATTTTTGTTTGTTTTGTATTGTCAGTCATTATATTTTTGATTTGTAATCCTCTACAAATTTATATCCCATTCTGTCTTTCTAAGTAATGTATTAAGATCATTCTATGAATGTCAACTTTATTATTCTTTTACTTTACATTTTTACTTTTTATTTCCTATTTATTTTTTTTTTTCTACTTAAAGGTCTACTGATATTCTCCAATGCACTTTGTACTTTTTATCTTTCACATTTAAATCTGTGATTCATAAAATATATATAGTACAAAATTTGGTAAATCTATTAAGCTAATAATCATGAAGGAAAAAGATTTTTATCATAGTTGTGCTAAATAATCAACTCACAGAAAGCAAAATTGTCAAATTAATTGTTTGTGAAGAAGAAATTAGGTGTTACTTTCTTTTATAATATTTATAATATATCTCATTGACTGAAAATCATTTATTGTAAGGCTAATCTTTATACCCACTGAATATCAGTAGCTCCTTCTCAGAAATCCAAAACCAAAAGGAAATTCACTGCTGTCAAGTCGGATCTAACTCATAACGACTCCTCCTTGGGTTTCTGAGGTATGTCTATGGAAGTAGATTGCCCAACTTCCTTCATTGGAGGGGCTGGTGTGTTTAACCACCAGGCTTCTGGTTAGCTGTCAAATTCCTGAGGCACTACGTCACAAGAGCTCCTATTCTCATGAATCAGATGAGTGCACATATTTGGTCAATTTACAGATTTTATATTCCATGTGTCTGTTTTCTAAGGTTGGGATATATCACACTGCCTTAATTATCATATAGTTTTTAAATTAATCATAAGGAATTTGTTTGTATGACCTTAACACATGCATGTAACCCATTTACATAACCTATTCGGACACCCTCTGCCCTCTGTCACCTCTCTTTAAGGAGCTCTGGTTGTGTAGTGGTGAAGGCATTTGGCTTCTAAGAAAAAGGACAATGGTTCAAACTCTCCAGCAGCTCCTCAGAAGATGAAGCAGTCTGCTTCATTAAAGGTTTATGTTGGAAACTTAGTGAAAGTCACTATGAGTTGGAATTAGCTCAATAGCAGTGAGGAGTTGAGGCCTCTCTTTATTCAATTTTCTGTATCAATCAGTCACCTGGCAAGACATAGATGGCATAATCAATTTGGAGAATTTATGAAACATTATACCATGTATAAGTGTTGACAGAGTAGGAAAACCATAAAAATGTACCCAGTACTCTAAGATTTGGGTAACTTTAGGATGACTTTACCATCTCTAGGACTAATCAGATGAGAATAAGAAACAATTACTGAAATCTGGAGAGAAAGAAACCCCCATAAATAAGGTTGCTCGACAGGAGCCGTGATATAATATACTCCACCCATAGAAACACAGCAGATAAGGAGTGAAGAGAATACAAAATTCAAGCTCACTCTCCTCTCATATTTCCTGCAAGTGCATTTTGGGGAAGAAAACACAGCAAGAAAGCCAGTAAACAGGCAGCTTATTGGTACAGTCCCTATAGGCTGCCTTGTGGAGCAAAGAACAGATTCTTAGAAATAGGGAGAGAGAATCAGCTAGTGCAAATGGAAGATATCTAGCACAAATATGACATAAGAAGTCTGAATAATTTTCAGTCAACACAAAAATAAGAATAAAATATGCCCAGGGAAATATGAGTACTTTAATTTAAGTCCAAAATGCCCATAGGTTTTAGTATAAAATTTGGTAAATCTAGTGAGTAAATAATCATAAATGAATAGGATTTTTACCATATTTATGCTAATTACTCAACTCACTGAAAGCAAAATTATAGTTTCTTTTGGAAGGTTGGACAATATACTTCCGTAGTGTTACTGGCTCGGAAACCCAAGGAGGGGTTGCTATGACTCGGGTCCGACTCAACAGCATGTAACAACAACAATCAGTAACACTTGAGGAGTTCTGGTGGGGTAGAGCCTAAGGTATCTGACTGCTAACCAGAAGGCTGGTGGTTCAAACCCACCAGCCACTCCTCGGAAGGAAGATTGGGCAATCTACTTCCATAGATATAACTGCCTCGGAAACCCAAGGAGAGGTCGCTATGAGTTGGATCCAACTTGGTGGCACTGGGGGGGGGGGGGGTCACTAACTCTTTGGCCTATAACCATTCCATTTGCTCTGAGTATCTGATATAATTTGTATCTGAGGAGAACAAACAAACAAAAAAAGGTATTGAAATGAGAACTGGATTAAAAAAAGAAGAATGGAAGAATGGACTATACATGGCTGATCAGAACATGTTCTTCATCGTCTATTTACTATTCTCCTTTACTCACTGACATAGAGTCTATTTGACTCATAGCAACCCCTCCTTGGGTTTCAGAGGAGGTATCTCCATGGAAGTAGATTGCCCAACTTTCCTTCTGTGGAGTAGCTGGTGGGTTTGAACCTCCAGCCTTCTGGTTAGCAGTCAAATGCCTTAGGCACTGTGTCACCAGACCTCTCTTTTTAACACAGTTATATATATATATATATATTTCATGTTGAGGAGATGTCACAGTGTTCTATATAGAGACATCAGAAGAATGAAGTTATGGAGTAAAATTATGTAGTATGGAAAATCTAAGTGCAGTTTTTGTTAGGATCACTAAATGTGATACAACGAAGAGAGCAGAGAACTGAAGATGAAGATGCAGTTTCAGTCCTGGATGTTCAAAGAGTGGTTCCTGGTTTACAAATAGTCCATAAGCTGTACATTACTGTGTACAGATAAGTACACAATTTGAGATAAATCATTTAGAAACTCCTGAAGCAATTTGACAATTGCATGTGGCAAAAGCTTTATAGAAGACACCCACACTAAGACCTTGTTACAATATGTACTAGTTTATGGTCTATTATTGACAAGTATAAAAACTTAATATTCATTTTTTTCTATTGACATTTACTTTAACTATAATGTTTTAAGGAAAGTAACTGGAACAGGTTGAATCATTAAAGATTAATTTTTCAAATACTGCAATATTTGCATAAAAGTTAATAACAACTATACTAAGCTTGCCAAGAATGCTTTTCAATTACTGTTCCCACTACATGTCCATATGCTTTCATGAGACTGATTGTTTTAATAAGTATGCTACTAAAACAAAACACAGCTAGAGTATAGATATGCATCTTTGTCTCACAGTGGTGTTGACCTTAACCAAATATAGATTAGGTCAGTTAACAAGCAAGAAGTAAACTCATTTGCCACATTAAAACTCAAAATATAATTACACACAGTATTTGTGTAACAAGTGCGTTTAAGTGTATAATATGGAGAGTCATTGTTTAACTCATCAGTATGTGTATATTTATGACTGTATGAAACAAAATTGTCATTAGTAAAAGTGATTATATTAATTATTTGTATGAATACTTTCTATGAACAATGTATAAGGTGCTTATACTTCTTTTTTTCCCCATATTTATTCTGATTATATTTACAGCAATGTGATTTTATGTCTCTTGCATCTAATATAAATGAGAATAGGATTTCATATGTGTTTGTTATTTTGTATTTCATTCTTTAGTTCCATTTCTATATATTTTACAAAAATTAGCTTTTCACAATGAATTGGCAGGGCACACTGGCTCATCACCACAGACAATTTGAGAAACATGTACTATTTTGCTGCTGCTACTTGCTGTCATGGGAGCTCTGGTGGTGTAGTGCCTAAGACATTTGACTGCTAACCAGAAGGCTTGTGGTTCAAACCCACCAGCCACTTCTCAGTAGGAAGACTGGCCAATCTACTTCTGTAAAGATACTGCCTCGGAAACCCAAGAAGGGGTTGCTGTGAGTCAGATCCGACTCAACAGCAGTGAGTTTGGTTTTTGGTTTGGTTTCTATCACATCAGCTCTGACTCATGGTGACCCCATGTAAAAGAGAATGACATATTGCCTGGTCCATCTTCATGTCTTTTGTATACTTGAGTCCAGTGGTTTGGCCACTGTGTATTTTGAGTGCCTTGGAAAGTAGGAAGCTCTTTTTTCAGCATTATATCTAAAAGTACTGTGACATTATCCATAGGGATTTCATTAGATAATATTCTGAAATAAAATACTAGGTCTGTTTTCCCACTTTGACTTAATTGGAAGCAGCACTGAAACCTGTCCACCATGAGATCTTACTCTGCTGGTATTTGAACTACCAGTGGCATAAATTCTAGCATCATAGCAAAACAAAAGAAACTACAGTACATCAAACTGACAAGGATGGTGAAGTTATACTATTTAGGGTGTGAAAATTTAGGGAGTAAAATTGAAGACTAAAACTTAGTAAAGAGTGGAAGAGTATAAAATAAGTGAATCTTAGTGACTGATGTAGTAATCAAACAGTGGCAGAGTGGGAAAAGTAAAAGATGAAGCCCACATTTCAGGTACTGGGATCAAGTTAATGAGGAGACCATTAAATTTGTTGCTAAAATAAAGATGAGATGCAAGTTTTGAAAAAAAGATGGGGAGTTTTCAAGTTGGTCTATAAGCAACTTAAATAAAATTTTAATATTATTACTAGCTGCCATTGAGTTGATTCTGATTCACAGTGATGTCATGTGACAGAAAGGAACTGCCTCATAGGGTTTACCAGGCTGTAATGTTTATGGAAACAGATAGTCACATCTTTCTCTGGTGGACACACTGCATGGGTTTTATCTTAAAATCAATACTATCAGAAGTTAATATTGTCACTCTTGCTCTTTTTTAGTTGCCATTTGTTTGATATATCTTTTTTCCAACCTTTGATTTTTTTAGTCTATTTTTGTCTTTGTCTCTAAGGTATGTCTCTTGTAGACAGCATATTGATGGGTGCCAAAGGGGCAAGGAGGCCTCATCTTCTGACCTCCTCTAACCCCACAAGAGGAAGACAGAATCACCATCAGTAGCCCAAGGCCTATCCATACAAGGCCAGACATGCCATCTCCCTCCAACCTGACACCAACCGTTCCTCCTGCAGCACATGCCACCTCTCTGCTGGGTTCTAATTCGCTGTAGTGGCCACACAGAACTCACAGATTATGGAGTTTATTTGGGAAGCATCAGGCTACAATTCAAGTTCAAGAATAACGTTCAGTTTCTCTTAGCCCACTGTCCCTCAGCCAATAGTCTCTCTCAGTCCCTCTCCCAGCAGTGTGTGTCTCTCGGTGTCTCTTTCTCAGCAGTGTGTCTCTCAGGAGCATGTTTTTCTCAGCAGCACGTCTTTCTCAGCCAGAAGTCAGAGACACTCCTTCTGCCTCTAGAAGGGCTCCTTTTGAGCCTGGCAGAGTGACCACTAACCAATCCCAACATCAGAATTCTATAAACCTGAGAAGGAGAGAACTTCCCAGAAAATTACTTTGTGGTGCTCCCAACAGAAATACCCCAGGTGGATGATTTTAACAATCAGGAGCTCCTCACTTGCTCCCTGCAAATTCCACCAGGGAGTTTCCAAAGACTTATGACTAGAAAAGCCACACTATGTAATTTACTATACCACAATGGGTTATATTTTCTTATCCAGTCTCACTGCATGGGTTATAATTATCAATTTTTCAGTTAGCAGCCAATCTGCTTTACCACTGCACCTCCTTAAATAAGCCTGTTCTATATTTATAGCAAATTTTCAATGGGCACTCTGAAAACTCACAGCATAATTTCTTCATCTGGATTTGTATGACATACAAATGTCACTTAGCCTCAGGTACTTCATAGATTTTAGTGAACTACTTTCTGTTAGTCTTACTGTACTGTCTCACAAAAGTTCCATGCACAGTTTTAAGGATTCCATCTGTAGACAAATTTTAATAACACCTTATGCATTTATAATCTTCATTACCAAGAATAACAAATGCTTTATTTGGGATCAACATTTCCTCATGAAAACAGATTTGCAAGATGTGTGTTTACATGCTTGAAATACAACAACAGAGAAGATTTGTTTTCAGTTGTGGTACTTAATGCATCCTGTGTATTTCAAACTTATCTTTGTTTTTCAAATGTATTTGACTCAAGGAAATACTTGACAAATTAGCATTCAAATATTCTTAGTTTTTATCACTTTCAAGGAGGTTTTTCAAGGCTCTTTTTGACTTTACCTAATTAAATCATATAACCAAACAAAACTCACTGTCTTTGAGTTGTTTCCAATTCCTATTGACCCCTCATTGAGTTTCTGAGGTGGTCTATCTATGGAAGTACACTGCCCAATGTTTCTTCCACAGAATGGATGTTTGGTTTGAACTGCCAACCTTCTGGTTAGCAGTCAAATGCCTTAGGCATTACACTAGCAAACCTCCTCATTAAATCATATAGTATCTCTGTATTTACTTATTAAAATATCATGATGGTTTATTTCATCATTTTATCATTGTTTAAATATTTAGTTTGCATTTATTTGTATGATTATGTTGTATGGCTCTGTTTTTCTCATGGCACTATATATATAGTTCTAGAAAAAATACCTATGTTTACTCATTCTCATTACCTCCCACACTGGACAAGAGCAAGGCTAAATAAATATTTATTGTGGAAATAATTGAATGATGGACTTTATTAAGTATACTGTCTCATGTTCAGAACAATGTGATTATTAATTAGCTAATCCCATTTGCTTGTTTGTTTTTCATCTATCTGTCTATGAATCTTAAAATGGAGGAAATTAAGTTGTGGTTGTTATCTTTAGCCACTGCTGCTAGCAGATCCTGTTATTAATGAAAAATTTATTTTCTTCTTATGCAAAGATAAGATAACTATCCAGTCTTAGAAGAAAATGCCCCCTTAAAAAAAAAAAAAAAAAATCCAGAGTGATTTCTCTCACTAAGAAACATTCTTTATCTCCACATTATTCTAAACCTTTTGGTAACTCCCATATCTAAAATAATATTGTTTAAACGTTGTAATTAGTTTGTCTTGTATTTGCTAATCTAGTGACACTTGCTTTCCAGGAAATGTTGATGCAATTTTGACACTTATCAGGGAACAGTGGGGTTTATCAGCATGAATTACTTTTCTCCCAATGAAACAGATATAAATAATTAATTTAATGCAAACCATTATGAATAATTTTGTCTAACACCCATATTATTTTAAGTATTTATACCAAATGATAGCTAAGAACATCTTATAATTTCTGAAAACAGGAGGTGCTTACATTTTTGGCTAATGATATTTGAGAACTTTTTAATTCACTTATAAACATTCATTGACCACCAACTGGGGGCTGGGCATTGAGTATGCAGACTCCTACTACAACAAAGATAGAATCTCTCTCAAGGAGTTTGAAGACAGTAATATCAAACAGAAAATAGGTACTTATGACTTAATACACATTTTACAAATTGTTGGGAAAATTCTGTATTATAAAATATAATTGTATTGGAAAAATATGTCTTAATGCTCAAATATTTTTTTAGAAAATTTGAAAATGCATCAGAAGGAATAGTTTATGGGAAAAATAAATAGATATATACTCTACCTATTTCAATTTAAAATTATATAATACAAACATGACCTTATCATGATTCAGAATAAATATTCCTTACACATTAGAAATTACAAACTTTAAATTGTATATAGGATAAAAAACTCAACATTTACATGAAAAACCCATCAAGAGATTAGGAAAAATAAGATTTACATGTCAAAATTTTCTATATTAAGGAATGATGAAAATTTGACCAACCAACTTATGAAAATATAATTTAAATAAAGTCATAAAGAATAATTTGTTAAAAGAAATCACAGCACTTCAAGCGTCAGTGTATTTGTTTTAAAAATGATGTTATCATCATGCAGATGTATTTGGTAAAAGAAACTTTTTCTCAGGTCTTAATTTATATAGAAGTTAGAAATTTCACTAAGCCCTTTCAAATAA
>NW_006922264.1:9690-13734 GCF_000298275.1 Orycteropus afer afer | reverse complement strand
GGACTGTGCCTTTTTACTTGTCAAACTTGGGGCTTCTCAGCCTCAGCAGCCAGCAGCTGTCTGAGTGAAGAAATGCCTCTAGCTGGGCCAGAAGCAGGAGGCAGAGCTGGACCCCAAGGTTGAGGAGCTTTCACCCAGGCCCTAGAGCTTGGCACTTTGAACTTGGACTTAAAGCCTCCAAATTGTAAGAATAAACTCCTATTTTTTAAGGCCATCCCATTTGTGGCATATTTCTTGTCAGAGCTGCACTAGGTAACCAGAACATTTTCCTTATTCATTGTTCAGCTTTTGGTGGCATGTGAGACAACTGAAAATACCATGGCCTGGACCATGTGCACTTTAATCATCAAAGTGACATCTTTTGGTTTTAATACTTTAAAAAGAACCTTTATCACAGGTTTGCCCAATGCAATCCATAATTTGACTTCTTGACTGCTATTTCTATGAGTGTTATGGATCCAAGTAATGGAATATTTGTTACATAAGTCTTTTCTCTGTTTATCATAATGTTCTTATTGGTCCCATTCTGAGGATTGTTGTTTTCTTTATGTTGAGATGTAATCCTTACTGAAGGATTCACTCTTTGATGTTCTTCAGCAAGTGCTTCAAGTCCTCTTCACTTTTACAAGCAAATGTGTCATCTGTATATTACAGGTTGTTAATGACTTTTTCTCCAATGCTGTTGCAATGTTCTTCCTCAAATAGTCCATCTTCTTAAATTATATACTGAGCATACATGTTGAATAAGTTTTGCAAAAGAATACAACCCTGACACACACCTTTCCTGATTTTAAATCACACAGTATCTTCTTGTTCAGTTCCGATGGCTTACTCTTGATCTATGTACAACTTCACATGAGCAAAATGTAATGTTCTAAGATTCCCATTCCTTGCAATATTATCTATAATTTGTTATAATCCACACAATTGAATATCTTTAGATAGTCAATAAAATACATGTAAACCTCTGTTTTGGTTCTCTAGTGCTGTTGTAACAGAAATACCACAAATAGATGGCTTGAACAAACAGGGATTTAGTGTCTTAAAGTTTAGAAGTCTGGAAGTCTGGGTTGAAAGCGCTGGCTCTAGGGTTTAGGTGAAAGCTCTTTGACCTTGGGCATTATCTCTGACTCCAATTCCAGGCCCAATAGAGCTGGAGGATTTTTCTGACTAATGTAGCAGCTGACTGCTGAGACTGATGAACCCAAGATTGACAAGTGAAATGGCACAATCCCAATATAGGCAGGAAGCATGGCAGATCACTACTTCAAGTCCAGGAACAATCCCCAAATCAGTAGGGAATGCAGCAGGCCACTGAGATGATGACTTGGCCAAATACAGGATCCAGATGTGCCAAAAAACTTTCTCAAAGCTTCTTATAGAGGATTTCTAGTAAGATGGCAGAATAGACAGACAAACTACACAGACCCTCTTTGACAAAGAAAAGAGGAACCAATGAACACAGATACAGAAGATAATCCTGGAACCCTGAGGCTTGAAAAAAAGAATACAGAAGTGGACTAAAAAACAAGTAGAAGAACCTGCATGAAATCAGTGAAAAAGGAGACACATGGAGCTGTGGACTATCAACAATCCTGATGGCAAAGACAGCTTGGATATTGACAACTATGGTTAAAACCAAAAAACGAATTCACTGTCATTGAGTCAGATTCAACTCACAGAGACTCCTCCTTGGGTTTCTGAGGCAGTATCACTATGGAAGTAGGTTACCCAATCTTCCTTCCTTGTAGTGGCTGGTAGGTTTGAATTGCCAGCCTTCTGGATAGCAGTCAAATACCTTAGACACTACACCACCAGAGCTTCTTTCTTCTATTATCCAGTTGTTTTTAAGGAAGGTGTTGTTCAGTTTCCATGTTTTCTCTTTTTCCATTGATCTTCCTACTGTTGATATCTGATTTTTTATAGCATTGTGATCTGAGAAGATATTTTTCAGTATTTCAATGTTTTTGAATTTTTTAAGGCTTCCTTTGTGGCCTAACATTTGTTCTATGCTGGAGAGTGTTCCACATTCACTGGAAATGAATATATGTTGTGCTGTTGTTGGCTGAAATATTCTGTGGATGTCTGTAAGGCCAAATTGGTGGATAGTAATGTTTAGTTCTTCTGCGTCTTTGTTTCTTTCCAGTCATTCAATTTTTCATTGAAAGTGGTGTATTAAAGTCTCCTACTGTGACTGTGGAGTCATCCATTTGTCTTTTAAATTCTGTTAAAGTGTGATTTATGTATTTTGGGGCTCATTCATTGAGTCTATAGATATTTATTATGGTTATATCTTCTTATTCGGTTGATCTTTTGATTATTATATAATGTCCTTCCTTATCTCTTATGGTGGTTTTTGTCTTGAAGTCAATAGTATCAGAAATTAATATTGCCACTCCTGCTCTTTTTTGCTTGATATATCTTTATCCAAACTTTGATTTTTAGTTTATTTTTGTCTTTATCTCTAAGGTGTATCTTTTGTGGACAACATATTGTTGGGTTGTTTTCTTATCCAGCCTACAACTCTGCATCTCTTCAGATAATTACACTGACATGCAGTGTCATAATCGACAAGTATGAATTTGTTGCTGTCATTTTGTTATGTGTTTTTTCATGGTGTTCCTGGTTTCTTTGTTCCATCTAATTTTCTGTGCAAAGCTCATTATGTTTATGACTTGTGTCATCATTTCCTTCATTGCTGTTGTTATACTATTTCTAAATATTTGTGCTTGTCCTCTTGTTTTTTTATTATTATTATGTTTTAAAGGTTTATCACTTTTCTTTGATGTTACCCTGAGATTTATAATTTTCTCCCCAAATTTAGAACAGTCCATTCTATTTCTTGACTTCTTCACCATGTAGAATTTCTGTAACTACACTATTGTTTCCATCTTTTTAGTTTGTACTTGTCCTAACTTGCCAATTGATATCTCTGGTTCTTTGGTCACAATCTCATAGCTTATTTTAGTTTGGATATTTTCTATAACTGGTTGGTTTCTAGGTTATGTCATCATGTGCATAAATGGTCGGTTGTTGTTTGCTATTACAGGTTCTCTGTTTAAAGGACTCCCTTTAGTATCTCTTGTAAGGTTGTTCTGGTTTTAACAAATTCCCTTAATTTCTACCTATCTGGAATTCTCAATATTTCACAATCATGTTTGAGCAACAATTTTGCCAGATATATAATTCTTGATTGGAAATGTTTCTCTTTTAGGGTTTTATATATACCATCCCATTGTCTTCTGGCCTTCATTGTCTATTCAGAGAAATCAGAGCTTAGTCTTAGTGGTTGTCCTTTGTAGGTAACTTTTCTTTTATCCTGTGCTGCTTTCAGGATACTTTCTTTGTCTTTATTTTGGTGAGTTTGATGATGATATGTCTTGGTGATTGTTTGGGGGGGTCTATCGTGTTTGAGGTTTGTTGGACTTCCTGAGTAGATATATTCTTATCTTTCATCATATCAGGAAAGTTCTCTTCCAACAAATCTTGGTCAATTTTCTCAGTGGTTTTCTTTTTCTCTTTCTGTTCTGGAATTCCAATTACACATAGGTTATTCCTTTTGCTGGTATCCCACATGAATCTTAGGCTTTCTTCATTTTGTTTTGATATTTCTTCTGATTGATCACTTTTCAAAGAAGTATTTAGGTATTGGTCTTCAATCTCATTCATTCTGTCTTCCATCGATTCGATTCTACTCTTTTGTCCTTCCAATGTGCTATCTATTTCTGAACATTTAGTATTAATCTTCTGGATTTCTATCTGTATATTTTGAATCATTTCTAATTTTCCATTTATTTTGTCATTTTGTTTTTGTATTTTCTTCTGAAATTGGTCTAGGATTCTGTCTGTGTTTTCCTTAATATTTTCAGAGTTTTCTTTGATCTGTCTCTTAATTTGTTGAAGATACCTAAACATAATTCTTTTGCATTCATTATCAGGGAGTTCCAATGCTGCTTCTCAGAAGGAAGATCGTGCAATCTACTTCCATAGTGATATCACCTTGGAAACTCAAGGAGGGGTTGTAATGAGTTGGGTCCAACTCGA
>NW_006922264.1:7439-9343 GCF_000298275.1 Orycteropus afer afer | reverse complement strand
ACATAGACCAATGGCATAGAATTGAGAACCCAGAACTAAATCCATTGACCTGTGGTCAGTTGATTTTTGACAAAGGGCTGAAATACATTAAATGGGGAAGTGATGGTTTGTTTAACAAATTGTGTTGGCAAAACTGGATATCCATTTGCAGAGAATTGAAACAAGCTCTGTACCTCACACCATATTCAAAAACTAACTTTAGTTGGATTAGAGACATAAATGGGAAACTAAAAAAAAAGTTCTTCAAGGAAAAACTAGTGGCAAATTTAGGGGCTCTAATATATGGAATAAATAGACTATCAAGTGTAACCCAAAATGCACAAAGAATAGAAGATAAAAGAGATGAATAGTACCTTCTAAAAATTAAATTTTTATGTGCTTCCAAAAACTCCTCCAAAAGAGTCAAAAGAGAACCTACAGACTGGGAAAACAAACTTTAGGTAGCAACGCATCTGACAAGGGACTTATCTCTAAATTTATAGAAAACTCCAACAACTCAATAGCAAAAAGACAAATAAGTCAATTAAAAAATGGGCAGAATACATGAATAAACACTTCACTGGAGGATACTCAGGTGGCCAACAAACACATGAAGAATGTTCATGATAATTAGCCATTGGAGAGATGCAAATCAAAACAACAAAGCAATACTATCTTGCTCTAGCCGTAGTAGCAAAGGTCAACAAAATGGAAAATAATAAATGCTGGCAAGGATGTGTGGAGATTGGGACTCTCATACATTGCTGGTGAGACTCTCAAATCATACAACCACAGTGGAAAGCAGTATGGTGATTCCTTAAAAAGTTGGAATTAGAAATATCGTTTGACCCAGCAATTCCATTACTAGGTATATATCCTAAAGAAATGAGAGTTAGCTTAAGAACAGATATATGCACACTCATGTTCATCAGAGCACTATTTACCATAGCCAAAAGATGGAAGCAATCTAGTGCCAATCAACAGAAGATGGATACCGAAACTATGGTACATATACACAATGGAGTACTATGAAACTGTAAAGAGTAACATAGAATCTGCAAAACACCTCAGATCATGGATGAACTTGGAGGACATTATGCTGAGTGACATAAGTTGATCACAGAGGACAAATATTGTATTAGTCCATCATTAAATAAAGTCAAGGAAAGGTTTATATATGGAAGGAAATTTTTTTTGTTGGTTACCATGGGTAGGAGAGGAGGGGGAGAACAGTGCTAGATAGGTAGAGACAAGTATTGATTTTGATGAAGGAAAGGTCAATGTACCAAATATAAGTGATCAACACAGTGGCATTGAGGAAGAGGAAGACATAGAGAGGTGCATGGGAGATACGGACAACGATTAACCCTTTTGCACATATAGTACTACATTATGAGTGAAGGCAAACATTGATATATGAGTGGATAGATGGGTGGACAGGCTGAACTATTAGGTATGTCTATTCAGGGGAAAGTATGCCCATGACCATATATAGGGTTGGCAGACACTGTTTCTACCAGGATATTTGTATGTTCTGAAATAATTCCCATGTATACAGTAGAGCTGACAAAGTAGAGCTGACAAGGGACAAAGTTGTACTCACTTCTTGGCCACAGTCAGCTACCCAGAGGGAGTGAGTAGTTGGGCCTGTGGGCTCAGGACCAGGGTCACATGGGACATCAAGCCCAATAATAACATATTGCACAAAAAACATTGTTCTACATCCTACTTTGGAGAGTAATGACTGGAATATTAAAAGCTTGGAAACAGCCATCTAGATGCAACAATGGGTCTCTCCTTACCCAGAGCAAAGAAGAATGAAGAAAACCAAAGACATATTGAAACAATTAGTCTAAGCAACTAGTCCACTATGCGATCCTCAGCCTATATGACTATGAGACCATTAGAACTAGATGGTGCCCAGC
>NW_006922264.1:4765-6587 GCF_000298275.1 Orycteropus afer afer | reverse complement strand
CTTCCAAATTTCTTGGCTTAGATGAGTTATTACCTCCATTGTTGTATATGCTTGTTGAAATATATCACATGGTAGTCTGTCAATTCCTGGAGTCTTGTTTTTCATCAATGTCTTCAGTGGGGCTTGGACTTCAGTACTATAAGTTTTACTTCCTGAAATATTTGAATGTTGGCCAATTCTTTTTGGTACAGTGACTCTGTGTATCCCTTCCATTTCTTTTGATGTTTCTGTGTCATTCAATATTTTGCCAATAGCCTCCTTTAATATTTCAATAGAGGTTTGACCTTTTTCTTACATTCGTTCAGCTTTTAGAAATGTCAGGAGTGTCATCTCTTTTTGTTATCTAACTCCAGATATTTGCATATTTCATTATAATATTTTGTCTCCACCTTTGCTTTCAAATCTTCTATTCAGCTCTTTATTTCATTAGTCTTTTCATTCATTTTAGCTACTGTATGTTCAAGACAATTTATAGAGTGTCTTCAGACATCCATGTTGATCTTGTTTTTCTTTCCTATCTTTTTAGAGACTTTTTCTTTCATGTATGCTGTCCTCCTGCAATTTGTTTGGTATTGGGTCAATAGTGTTCAATGTCTCAAACCTATTTTTAAGATAATGTCTAAATTCTTGTGGGATATATTCAAGGTCATACTTTGGTCCTTGTGGACTTGTTTTAATTTTCATCAGCAATAAACTTGAACTTGCATATGAGCAATTGGTTATCTATTCAACAGTTGATGACTGGCTTTGTTCTGACTGATTATATTGAGCTTCTCCATAATCCCTTTCCACAGCTGTAGTCAATTCGATAACTGTGTATTCCATCCAGTGAGGTCCTCTTATATAGATGCCATTTATGGTGTTAAAAAAGGTATTTCCAGTGACTAAGTCTTTGGTTTTGCAAAATTCTATCGTATGATCTCTGGCATTGTTTCTATCACCAAGGTCATTTTTTCCAAATACTGTTCCTTCTCATTTCATTATCACAGTGGTGTCTTAATAAGTACTGATTAAGTCCATATATATATCATTTAGAAATAGAAGAGAACCTAAAAGGAAACTAAATAATAAACTGTAGAAGAATAGTGCTTTTGGGCTGGCCTTGTTACCTTTCATAAAAATTTAAACATAACTTTAAAATACAATTGTCTAACTTATCTAAATTAATTTTTGCTTCACTTTGCTGAACTAATAATACAAACACAAATGAGTAATGATAAATAATGAATTATATAATTAAATATAAATAATTTATTACAACATTGATATTGTATATAGTATATAATGCCTATATATAGGCATATATACAAATACACACACATACACACAGGAGTTCTGGTGGCATACTGCCTGTTCTGGTTACCTAGTGCTACTCTGACAGGAATGTACCACAAATGGGATGGCCTTAGCAAACAGGAGTTTTATTCTCTTACAGTTCGGGCTGCTAGAAGTCCTAGTTCAAAATGCCAGGCTCTAGAGGCTCTGTGAAAGCCCCTCAAGCTTGGGGTCCAGCTGTGCCTCTTGCTCCTGGCCCACTGAAGCTAGAAGCATCTCTTCACTCAGACATCTACTGGCTGCTGAGGCTAACAAGTCAAAGGTTGACAAATAAAATGCCACAGTCCCGATGTTACCAAACCACATGGCTGGCCATTAATTCAAATCTATTATAAGTCCCAAGGTCGGCAGAGCATGGCAGGCTGCTGAAAAAAGACATAGCTACATTCAGGGTCCAAGTGAGCCATATACTAGAGACCATTCCCAAAGCTGCTACTTATATACAGGCAGCAGACCACATACCCAAAGCAGCTACTCAGCTGCTTGT
>NW_006922264.1:0-1450 GCF_000298275.1 Orycteropus afer afer | reverse complement strand
CTACATAACAACAGCTTCAGAGAACTCAAAAAAAAAAAAAAAATCTATACATACAGTAGAAGAAAAGCTATATAAATGTGTGTTTACATATGTTTTTCTTTTTGGAAAAAATAAGTGGAGGAAAAAACAATAAATAAGATTGCTTCTAAAATTTTCATTGAATGTTGTATTTAAATATTGCATTATGTAAATCCAGAAAGACAACAGTGAGTAAAGCTTGGGATCACAAGCATTAACCTGAAATTTTATCTGTCTTTATTGCCGTGACAATTATGATTTTTAACATTGCAGGGCAACATAGAAAAGACCTAAAACTAAGCTACTAATTGTTGCTTTACTCTTCTGTTTTACAGTAATAATACATAAAATATTTTTTATATGTTAAGAATTCACAATTATACTTTAAATCAGTTATTTTTTAATTAAACCATTAGTTTGGTAAATATGAACAAAACTCAGCTTATTAGTCTGTTATTAATCAAACAATAGAATTTTAATTTTGGGAGAAAATTAGATACTTTATAAGAGGTGTACAATTCCACTGTTATTTCCTCCTCCTTCTTCATTTTCTTCGTTTCCACAGAAAATATTATTCTCAATAAATCTTATTATACATAATTGCAATTAAATAAAGGAGTTAATAGTATTTTGGTTTGAAATGAACAAAGCAAGAGGGTAGGAGGTCACTACCTTTTTAGCCTTTATTTATTTAATTAATTATCTCTCCTAATGGGTACTTGTTTATTGTGGAAGATAAACTGTTAATCTGAGGGAGAAAATCGTTTAAATTTGTGATCTAGATAAAACTGTTGTTTCATGAACAAGGAAACTGAGGCAAGTTGAACCTAAATGTCTTTCCTTGAACTACTGATAATGTATTTTAAAACCATATGCACATCATTAAAGGATTGATTGCAATCCTTTTCTGAAAACTTTCTGCACTGAAAGTCTGAAGGAAAATGATGTACTAGTGATAATAACAGTGTGCTGAACAATACAGTATAGATTTGTTCTTTTTAATACATTGGATATGCTTTTAGCCCTCACCTTGAAGTCAAATCAATTTATATTCTATAATGGGTGGAGTTCAATTATCAACATTTTCCTCTTAGCCTCTGCTTTTTAATATGACTACATATAATGGTTTAAAATTATATTCACTCAATCTATATTCATGTGACCTCTAGAATTTTATTTGAAGCAAGGCAGCAATAAAATTACTGACTTGAGTTACTAACATGCATTAATATGATAAAAATTAATGTGAATAAGTGCTGGAAAATCATATTGAATATATGTCCTATCTAAACCAAGTTAGCTAATTATACTATTACATGAGCCTGTTTTCAGTCAGTTGATGATTTTAAAAACCTGTAATGAAAACATTTATCAAAATGGCACTAAATTCTTATTAAGTCATTAATTTAACAAATGTTCTTTTGAATTTTTA
>NW_006922263.1:1235839-1236548 GCF_000298275.1 Orycteropus afer afer | reverse complement strand
TCAATGTAGAGTAGATAAAACTAATAGAGGGAATACTGAAATAAAAGAACTGAACTGAAGATTTCAAAGACGAGTTGAAGACAAAATAAAGTATTGTAAAGAAATGTGGAAGGTGTGTGTTAGAAACCAAAAGGGATGAATGTGCTCAACATTTCTCAAAAGGAAAGAACTGAAGAAAAAATTCAAGCCTCGAGTTGCAATGTTGAAGGATCCTATAGGCAAAATATTAAATAGTACAGGAAGCATCAAAAGAAGATAGAAGGAATACATATAGTCACTGTTTCAAAAAGGATTGGTCAATGTCAAACTAGTTTAGGAGGTAGCTTATGATCAAGAACCAATGGTGGTGAAGGAAAAAAAAAAAAAGCTTCACTGAAAGAATTGGCAAAAAAACAAGTTCACTGTAGTTGATGACATACCCATTGAGAAGTATCAACAAACAAATGCAGCACTGTTGTTGTTAGGTGCCGTCGAGTCAAACCGGACTCATAGCGATCCCTCCTTCAGTTTCCGAGACAGTATCACTACGGAAGTAGGATTGCCCAACCTTCCTTCCGAGGAGTGGCTGGTGGGTTTGAACTGCCACCATCTGGTTAGCAGGCAAGTGTCTTAGCCACTATGCTACCAGAGCTCCCTAGAAGCAATTAACTGTTTACACCAATAACTTTGGAAGACAGCAAAGATAGCTACCTGGCTAACTGATTGGAAG
>NW_006922263.1:1232220-1233499 GCF_000298275.1 Orycteropus afer afer | reverse complement strand
TCACCTACTTTGGTCATCTTGTCACAGGGGGCCATTCCCTGGAGAAGGATGTCATGCTTGGTAAGGTCGACGAAAGAGGTGAAGGCCTTCGATAAGATGGATTGATGTGGTCGCTGCGACAATGGGCTCAAGTATAGCAAGGATCATGGAGCTGGCGCGGGATAGGGCCGTGTTTTTTTCTGCATGGGGTTGCTATGAGTCGGTAGTGACTCGAAGGCACCTAACAACAACATTGTTTCTAACTAGATTAATATCTCTCCTTTATGGGAATAATCCCAAAGTTATTTCAAAATTTCTCTTTTTGTGGTAAATATTCTGAGGCTACGTGTTTGAGATCTTGTGCATTCACCCCTTGATTTAAACGAGAGCTACCAAAAAAAAAAAAAAAAAGAAAATTAACATTGAGTTGATTTCTACTCATACAAACAATTTAGGACAGAGTAAAACTGTCCCATAGCATTTTTAAGGGTGTAAATCTTTATGTACATAGACAGCCTCATCTTTCTCCCCTGTAGAGGATGGTCTGTTCAAACCCCTGACTTTGTGATTATCAGCTGAAAGCTCTAACTACCATACCTCCAGAACTCCTAAATGACAGTTTAGAGTGGGGGTGAGTAAAAATTTTCTATAAAGAGTGAAAAAGTGTATATTTTACATCTTTCAGGCCATGTGGTTTCTATCTTTCAAGTAATTCACTCTACTGTTTTAGCAGGAAAATATCCACAAATAATTTGTAAATATGAATAAGCATGACTGGGATTCATTCTTTCTTTTTTTTTTTTAACAAAAACAGGCAGGGGGCCTCGATTTTCCCTGCAGGCCATAGTTTACTGAAACCTGGTTTGGATTTATATATACTTCTGAGTTTATTATTATTGTAAGCATCACTTCATTGTTTTTCTTCACCTGCTGATATGCTTGGCAAATATATTTTAATTTTTATATTGCTCTATTATGGATGGTGGTATCCTCTTCTCTTCAGGAAATTGTATAATCTTTTCCATTTTTAATCATCTTATATTTTAATGGCCAGACTTCATCTCACCTACGTTGGTCATGTTATTGGAAAGACTAGTCCCTGGAGAAGGATATCATGCTATGTAAAGTGGAAGGTCAGAGAAAAAGGGGAAGACTCTCAATGACATGTGTTGACACAGTGGCTGCAATGATGGGCTGAAGCCTAACAAGGATTGTGAGGATGGCACAGGCCTGGGTAGCACTTCATTCTGTTGTACATTGGGCTGCTATAATTTGGATCTGTCTTCATGGCACCTGACGA
>NW_006922263.1:1230359-1231795 GCF_000298275.1 Orycteropus afer afer | reverse complement strand
TTGTTGTTGTTGTTATGTGCTGTTGAGTCAGACCTGACTCAAAGCGACCCCTTCTTGGGTTTCTGAGGTGGTATTGCTACGGAAGTAGATTGGCCAACGTTCCTTCTGAGAAGTGGCTGGTGGGTTTGAACCCACCAGGTTAGCAGTCAAGTGTCTTAGGCACTACACTACCAGAGCTACATTTAAAATTAAGAGTTACTATTATTATCCCTTCTGCCTCCTTTGGGATGGCTTTTTTCATCTGTTGAGGCCTTTTTTGTTTTGTTTTTAATTTGTTTGCTTCATTTATTTCTTAATTTTTGTAATATTCATAGTACTTTTTTATTTCCTTGTGTTTTACTCTCCTACATCTCCATCTCTAGTGGGTGTTCTTTTGCCAAGGTTGTAATTCACCTAAGCTTAGTTTGTGTTTTTCAAGTAATATATTTCAAGTGGATCACGTGCTGGAATTCAGAATAGGAGTAATTAATTGTACATATTACTAACATGTGCACCCTGCCTTTCCTTCCCTACACTCCTTGCTATCCTTAAGTCCTCCATTACAAAAATGTGTTCCCCAAGACCTCTCCATGTGAATCTGGTCTGGGCTTTTGTGTTATTCCATAGCAAGAAAAGAAGCTGGGAAACTTACCATTCCCTGTCAATGCTATTGGAAAACTACCGTGACTATGCATGTAAGGGTATCTCCAATGCAACAGTGCTCTCATATAAAGTCTTCAATATCGATCATCACTGTGCTATAGTTAAGATATGTATTTCATTGTTTTTCTTATACAAGTCAATTGACTAAATGAAAAAGTTGGAAAGCATGTATAAAATAAAATAGTAGCAGAAAAACTTTGTTGCAAGACTAAGTTGCTCTCATTTGAAGTCTGTGATTTTTTCTTTGTTTTAGTTTTCTGGTATACACCTTTCTGTTACCTACTTGAGGAATGGATTTTTTCATATGTATGATATGAAAGATGGTTGTTTGCTGTTATCTAAACTTCCTCTTAGTTTTTAAGCAAGTTCTATTAGTATTCTATGGCACAGAATTTATGGATAAACTTAGGGAAAAAAGAAAATTCCAGCTTTAAAAACTTAACATTTACATAAAATGAATATAGGAAAATAAGAATGTAATAAGAGTCATATCCCTTAGGATCACTTTGTTCTTTAGAATCTTGGGAGTGAAATATGGTGGGAAATTGTATATTTGTACTGACTAAAGCCCTTTGTGGTACAGTTGGTTAGGCGCTGTACTGCTAGCTGAAAGTTTGGTGGTTTGAATCTACTCAGAGATGTCTCAGAAGACAAACCTGTTGATCTGCTTCATCAACTCACATCTGTTTAAAACTCTATGGAACAGTTGTACTCTGCACATATGGGGCCACTATTGGTTGAAAAAGACTAAAAGCAAATAGCAACAAAGGAATAAAAGCAATCTAGCATCGTAT
>NW_006922263.1:1228335-1228778 GCF_000298275.1 Orycteropus afer afer | reverse complement strand
GTCTGCATATCTCAGGTTGTTAATGATTCTTTCTTCAATCATGATGCCACGTTTTTCTTCATATAATCCAGCTTCTCAGATTATTTGCTCAGCATATAGAGTGAGTAAGTATGGGGAAATGATACTACCCTGATGTACTTCCTTCTTGATTTTAAACCATGTAGTGTCCCCTTGTTCCGTTCTAACGACAGCCTCCTGATCAACGTACAGGTTCTTCATGAGTACAATCAAGTGTTCAGGAATCCCCATTCTTCTCAATGTTATTAATAATTTGTCATGATCCACACAATCAAATGCCTTTGCATAGTCAATAAAATACAAGTAGCCATCTTTCTGATATTCTTTAACTTGAGCCAAGATCCATCAGACAACAGCTATGATATCCCATGTTCCACGTCCTCTTCTGAATCCAGCTTGCACCTCTGGAAGTTCTCTGTCAATAT
>NW_006922263.1:1209960-1212140 GCF_000298275.1 Orycteropus afer afer | reverse complement strand
TTTAGTAGTACCATATAATCTAATTTTTAATTTTAGCTATTTTGAAAACCCTTTATAAATATTTGCTTGTCACAAACCATTGTGTCACCTAGGAACCTTAACTACCTTAGAGTTTGGGAGAAAGACATCAGGTAGAAAGACTTTGGTAAAGTCAGGGGTCAACAACAAAGAGGAGGTCCCTCAAAAAGATGAATTGACACTGTGACTGAAACAAAGGCTCAGGCAAAGCAATGAGTTTGAAGATGGTGCAGGACTAGGCAGTGTCTCTTTCTTTTGTATATCGATCACTATGATTTGGTTCTGATTCAAGGCTGATTAACAACAAAAAGAACACAAACTTCTTCCAAGGTGCCTTTGGGTGGACTTGAACTTCCAACTTTCCATTTAGCAAACAAGTGTGTTAAATGTTTGCACCACTCAGAGACTTCATGATATTTTCAATAGGTCTTACTGTAATTAAAAAAAAAAAAAATTCATTGTTATCTAATGTAAGTATTAATGTAAAGAATGGTTAGTACAATTTATGAAGTCTTTTATTAATAGTGTGAATAAAATATACAGGTGTTATAAAAATCATTTTTATTTAGAAAATATTTCTGATTTTTTTGAATATGTAACATTAAAAAATGATGACAAACATATTCATTATATCATTTATGATTGAAATATTCTTTTTATCTTTTTTAAAAGAACACAATATTCATTTTTGAAAGTCAGTCATTTAGAATGAGATCATAAAAGAGATGACATGAGATAATCAGAAAGTAATCAAAAATGGGTTTTGAGGTTGAATTAATGACTTTGATTCTTTAATTCTGTACTTGGAGTTGTGCAGTATTGTCTCATACAATGTTTGATTTACTTGAATTATCTTTTATTGGCATAGACACAAGATAAAGAAGCACATTTGACATTGAACTACCGACTGATGAGGAAATGACCTTATATTATTTTATATTCCTGCCTACCTTTCCATTAATGGCAGAGTTTTTATCCACTGAACCACCAGGGCTCTTTTACTCAGTTTTAGTTTGTAATAATAACTTTTAGCTTGTTTAACTATTCCAGAAAAGTGATTAAATTACACACTGAGTTTTCAGTAATCATACCCCAGGTGTAGCAGTGTTGCATCATCTTGCTCTCTGAAAGTTGCGATACAGATAAATGACTTCCAGAACTGAATGGAAGGTGTTGTATTTCTTGATTGGCTTGTCCGGGTTTGTTTGTGAAATATCAAGAATGCATTTTCTCTCTGAGCCCATACTAATTTCTTCAACTTGCAAACATCTATTGATCAAGATCCCTCAACTAGTTAGGAGCAGGAAAACATTATTCCAGTCTATTAATTTGCATATCTGAAGAAGCCACACATAAACCAAGAGGCTGATATTCAAAAAGAACAAGGGACCACTTCTTGGTTTAAAATCAGAAAGATTGTACATCAGGATTGTATCCTTTAATCACACTTATTCAATCGGTATACTGAGCAAATAACCCGAGAAGGTAGATTATATAAACAAGAACTTGACGTTAGGATTGGAGGAAAAAAAAAATAATAATAACAACTTATCATAGGCAGATGATACAACCTTACTTGATGAAAGGGAAGATGACTAGAAGCATTTAGTGAAGGAGATTACACACTACAGTCTCTGTATGGATTACTATAGGCAACAACATGATAAAGAGAGAAAAGTTTGAAATTGTCAGAGATTCATTTTATTTGGATGCACAGTCAACACCCATGGAAGCAGCAGTCAGAAAATCAGACAAAGTATTGCACTGTAGAAATGTACTGCAAAAGACCTCTTTAAAGTGTTGGAAAGGCAAGATGTCATGATGAAAACTAAAGTGTACCTCACACAAATTATGGCATATTTAATCATCTCAATGTGTATGTGAAAGCTGGACAATGAATAAGGAAGAAAGAAGAAGAGTTGATGCCTTTGAAGTGAGGTTTGGGGAAAAATCCTGAAAATACCAAGGACTGCCAGAAGAATGAACAAATCTGTCCTGGAAGACGTGCAGCCGGAATACTCCTTGGAAGTAAGAATGGGCAGACTTCATCTCATCTACTTTGGTCATGTTGTCAGAAGGAATCAATCACTGGAGAAGGATATCATGCTTGGTAAAGCAGAGGCTCAGCAAAGAATGGGAATCCCTAACAAGATGGATTGACA
>NW_006922263.1:1208831-1209385 GCF_000298275.1 Orycteropus afer afer | reverse complement strand
TGCTATGGGTAGAAATAATGGAGGAAGTGACAGCAGCTCATTTTGGGTGAGGGATTATACTGTTATTCACCTAGACTCTCACTTGTTTTTCCTTTGAAGACTGGACATCTTTTTTGTAAGTCTAATTGAAAGAAGTATATTCACAAGCATGTATGAATGCGAATCCACTGCCCACCTGCTTTATTTCTCCCTTTCCTGCCCAGTACAGGATCATGATAACCCATCATAAATTAAGGAACGAAAGGGAACTATGACAACATTTTATAGATAAAGCTAACTCATGCCACTCTTTTTGTTCTCCTCTGCTTAACATACTATGTATCAGCTTGACATAAGACCTCAGGGATTGGGAATTACTGCTAAAAAGCATAGAGTATTTGATCTTTGTCATAGAGAAGGGAACTATATAAAATTTTGGCTTAAAAATAATATTCCAGTAAAAAATGGAAAATGAACTTTTAGCCTTGACATATATTCACTATAATACTACTTTTTTATGTCTGAATAAAGGACATTTTCTTGTTTTATATGCTTTTCCTAATATATATATATAT
>NW_006922263.1:1201002-1208731 GCF_000298275.1 Orycteropus afer afer | reverse complement strand
TTTTTTAAAGTAGATATAGCTGACTAAAGTTCACAGGTCTGTTTTCCTTTGATTTTATGGACAGTATCTTAGGCTGAGTTTTCTGGAGAAGCAAAATCAGTGAAGCTTTATATATATATATAAAGAGAGAGTACGAGAGAGAGAGACAGAGAGAGAGAAAGAGAGATAGAGAGAGAGAGAGAGATTTATCTCAAAGAAACAGCTCAAGCAGTTGTAGAGGCTTGCAAGTCCCAAGTCCATGTGTTAAAGATCAAGCTGGAGGCTTCTCTTGACTCTTGCAGCTTCAGGGACTGATAAACCTGAGACTGGCAGACAATACAGCAACTGGCTTCAGAAGCTGACAAATCCAAGTTTGGCAGGTAAAATGGCAGGCTGTTTGTTCAAAGGCTACAAAGGCAACAATCCCAAGATGGACAGGCAATATGGCAGGCCATTGGTTCAAATACAGGTGATGACAAGCAATATGCAGGATCCTGAGTAAGAAACCAGAGACCTTTCAAGAGCTTTTCCAGATATGTCAGGAATAGGCCAAGCCCTGAAGGAAACTCCCTTTCAAATGATTAAACTGTTCATAGCAGATCTCATCACAGAAGTGAGGGTATTATATCAAATCTCCTCTTGGGGGATTATGACATCATAACTTCTAATCCACTTAGTATCATGGTGTAGCCAAGTTGACACACAACCTTAACTATCACAGACAAGTTTACAGGCAATATTTGGGCAAAGTTCATGTAAAATTTCACTTTAAAAAAATTATATATATATTAGCCTTTTCCGGTTAGAAGTTCTTTCTTGAAATATTTACAGTAGTGATAAAATTTATGTAATATATTCCTTTTAAATAATCCAACAGGGATTTCAATAATATGTCTCATAAGTAGAGATTTTAATTCTAACTTAACATCATGGTCATCTTGATACAGTACAAAAAACTTAAATGAGATTTCCCTCCAGTTATCTTTTTTGTTTTTTTCTTCATTGAAGAGGTGTTTTAGGATGGTGAATTTATGTATTTAAGTAAGTGAACTGAAGAGTTTTGTACATCTATCTACTTCCACAACGCAAAGATTGTTTGTTGTTGTTGTTAGACGCCATTGAATTGGTTCTGACTCAAAGCAACCTTATGTACAACAGAACAAAACAGTGCCCAGTCCCTCACCAGCCTCACAATCTTTGCTATGCTTTTTTCCATCATTGCAGCCACTGTGTCAATCCATCTCACTGAGGACCTCTCTGTTTTTCGTTGAACCTCCACTTTGCCAAGCATGATATCTTCCTCCAGGGAATAGAACCTTCTGACAACATGACCAATGTAGGTCAGATGAAGCCTGGCCATTCTCACTTCCAGGGAGCATTCCAGCTGCACTTCCTCCAGGACAGATTTGTTACTTCTTTTGGCAGTCCACAGGACTTTCAGTATTCTTCTCCATTACCACAATTCAAAAGCATCAACTCTTCTTAAGTTTTCTTAATTCATTGTCTAGCAGCTCTCGCGTGCATATGAGGTGATAGAAAATACCATGGCTTGAGTTAGGCATACCTTAGTCTTCAAAGAGACATCTTTGCTCTTCAGAACCTTAAAGAGGTCGTTTGCAGCAGATTTTCCCAGTGTGATACATCATCTGATGTCTTGACTGCTGCTTTCATTGACATTGACTGTGGAACCAAGCAATATGAAATCCTTGACAACTTCAATCTTTTTTTCCATTTATTGTGATTTCGCTTATTGATCCAGTTGTGAGGATTTTTGTTTTATGTTGAGATGTAATCCATACTGTAGACGGTAGTCTTTCATTTTCATCAATAAGTGCTTCAAGTCCAGCAAGCAAAGTTGTGTCCTCTGTATATCACAAGTTGTTAGTGAGTCTTCCTCCAATCCTGATGCCACATTATTCTTCATATAGTCCAGCTTTTCAGATTATTTGCTCAACATACAGATTGAATAATTGTTCTGGTTACCTAGCACCTCTCTGAAAAGAATATACCACAAATGAGAAGGCTTTAGCCAACATGGGTTTATTCTCTTACAGTGTGGAGGCTTTAAGTTGGAGTTCAAAGTGCCAGGCTCCAGGGGTGGGATCAAAGCCCCTCAACCTTGGGCTTCAGTTCTGCCTCCTTCTCCCAGCCCACTGAAACTAGAGGATTTTCTTCACTCAGACAGCTGCTGGCTGCTGAGACTGACAAGCCCAAAGTTGACAAGTAAAAGGGCACAGTCTCAATGTTAACAAACCACACGGCAGGCCATTAATTCAAATCCATTGAAAGTCCTAACGTTGACAGAGCATGCAGTCTTCTGAAAAATGGCATGGCTACATGCAGGGTTCAAGTGTGCCATAAGCTAGAGACCATTCCCAAAACTGTTTCTTATATAAGGGAAGCAGACTATATACCCACAGAAGCTACTCAACCGCTTGAGGTAGATTACACCATGGACTTAATTACCAGGCTCACCATGGGGAATAACTACATTCAGCTGCCCAGCCCCAAAACCAGGACCACCCAAGTTGACACACAAACTTAACCACCACAATAAGTATGGTGAAAAGACACAACCCTGACACACTCCCTTCCTAATTTTATGCAGTGTACCCTTGTTCTGTTCTAAAGACAACCTCCTGATCTATGTACAGGTTCCTCATAAGCACTATTAAGTGTTCTGGAATTCACATTCTTCTCAATTTATCCATCTTCTCAATTTTTTATGATCCACAAAATCAAATGCTTTTGAATAGCCAATAAAGCACAAGAAAACGTATTTTCTGGGAAGGGGGAAACCAGGACAGAGTGAGGAAGCAGAGGCAGGGATCCAGGTATGGCTAGGGACACAGGCCATGGCACTCTCATGCAGTGAGAAAGCCAGAGAAGGCAGAGAAAAAGCCATGGGGGAGACAAAAACAGCAAGGAAGCAGAGGCAGGGATCCAGGGACCCAGACCACACCCCTCCCAAGTGGCAGGAAAAGGCAGGGATCTATGTAAGGGGGGGGGTGGGGAGAGTGGAGAGGTTTTAAACAGCTAAGGGGGATAAACTTTGAAAGTTTGTCCTTCTCTGGTGGTGTGTTGCTGTGAATCTTCAGGCTGTGCCACTGGTATCTCAAACCCAGTAGGGTTGGACATGGTGCACAGGTTTCAACAGCTTACAGAGTGAGACAGACTAGGAAAAGGAGGAGGCCATCCATTTCTCAAAGAATTGGCCAGGGAAAACTTTATGAATAGCAGAGAAACACTGTCTGATATATTGCTGTGCAATTTTATGAATATCCTGGAAACATTATCCAATACAGTGCAGGAGGATAAGACACTTAGGTCAGAAGGCTCTCAAAATAGGACCAGGAAAGCGCTGAATCATCAGAGTAGGACCAGCCTTACTAATATTGGTAAGGTAAAGCTTTTGCGACCATCATTTGCTGATGTGGCATGACTCAAGTTGAGAAGAAACAGCTGCATACATCCATTAATAATCAAAACATGGAATGTATGAAGTATAAAAGTAGGAAAATTGGAAGTTATCAAAAATGAAATGAGGTGCATAATATCCTAAGCATTGTTGTTGTTAGTTGTTATTTGCTGTCGAGTCGGCCCCGACTCATAGCGACCCCTCCTTGGGTTTCCGAGGCAGTATCACTACAGAAGTAGGATTGCCCAACCTTCCTTCCAAGGAGTGGCTGGTGGGTTTGAACTGCCAGCCTTCTGGTTAAGCAGTCAAGTGCCTTAGGCACTATGCACCAGAGCTCCAATCCTAAGCATTAGTGAGTTGAAATGGACTGGTTTTGGCCATTTTGAATCAGACCACCATGTGGTCTACTATCCTGGGAATTACAATGGGGTGGCATTCATCATCAAAAAGGATGTTTCAAGATCTGACCTGAAGTACGGTGCCATCAGTGATAGGATAATATCTGCATACTTACAAGGAAGACCAATTAATATGACTATTATTCAAATTTATGCACCAACCACCAAAGCAAAAGATGAGGACATTGAAGAGTTTTATCAGCTTTTGCAGTCTGAAATTGACCAAACATTCAATCAGGATGTGTTAACTATCACTGGTGACTGAAATGCAAAAGTTGTAAATATGGAAGAATCACCAGTAGTTGGAAAATTTGGCCTTGGTGACAGAAATGATGCTGGCTATCACATGATAGAATTTTGCAAGCAATGATTTATTCATTGCAAATACTCTTTTTCAACACACAAATGCCAGCTATACACGTGGACTTTGCCAGATGGAATACACAGGAATCAGATTGACAACATCTGTGGCAAGAGGTGATGGAAAAGCTCAATATCTTCAGCCAAAACCAGGCCAGGAGGTGATTGTGGAACAGACCATCAACAGCTTTTATACAAGTTCAACCTGAAGTTAAAGACAGTTAAAACAAGTCCACGAGAGCCAAAATATTATCTTGAATATATCCCTCCTGAACTTAGAGACCACTAAAGAATAGATTTGATGCATTTAACACCAGTTACTGAAAACCAGAAGAACTGTGGAATGACATCAAGAACATCAACATGAAGAAAGCAAGAAGTCACTGAAAAGACAAGAAAAGAAGAGAAGACCAAAATGGATGACAGAAGATTCTGAAACTTGCCCTTGAGTGGAGATTAGCTAAAGCAAATGGAAGAAATGACAAGACAAAAGATTTGAACAGAAGATTTCAGAGAGCATCTTGAGCAGACAAAGCCAATTACTATAATGAAATGTACAAAGACTTGGAGTTAGAAAACCAAAAGGGAAGAACACATTTGGCATTTCTCAAGCTGAAAGAACTGAGGAAAAAAAATAAGCCTCAAGTTGCAATATAGATAGACTCTATGGGCAAAATAGTGAATGATGCAGGAAACATCAAAAGATGGAAGGAATACACAGTCACTTTACCAAAGGAACTGGTATATCTTCATCCATTTCAGAAGGTGCCATATGATCAATAACCAATGGTACTGAAAGAAGAAGTTGAAGCTGAAATGAAGGAATTGGTCAAAAACAAGGCTCTGGGAATTGATGGAATTCAATGTCACAGTGGCTGTGACAATAGGCTCAATTATAGCAAGGATCATGGAGCTGGCATGGGACGAGGAGGTGTTTCGTTTTGTTGTGCTGTTCACTATAAGTTGTACATGACTCAACAGCACCTAACAACAACAACAACAACCACCAACATCTTTCTGGTATTCTTTGCCTTTAGCCAAGATCCATCGGACAATCAGCAATGATACTCCTTGTTCTATGTCCTCTTCTGAATCCAGCTTGCATTTCTGGAAGTTCCCTGTCAATATACTGCTGCAACCATTTTTGAATTACCTTCAGTAAGATTTTACTTGTGTGTGACATTAATGATATTATTCGATAATTTCCACATTTTGTGGGACAACTTCTCTTTGTGATGGGTACAAAGCTGGATCTTTTCCAGTCATTTGGCCAGATAACTGTCTTCCAAATTTCTTGGCATAGCTGGGTGAGTGCTTTTAGTGCAACATCTGTTTGTTGAAATGCCTCAATGAGTATTCTGTCAACTTCTGGAGTCTTATTTTCACCAATTACTTCTTCTTTCAATACCATTAGTCCTTGATCATATGCCACGTCCCAAAATGGACGAATATTGACAGTTTTTTTTTTTTTGATACAGTGGTTTTTGTATTTCCTTCATATTCTTTTGATGCTTCCTGCATCATTCAATATTTTTCCCATAGGATCTTTCAATATTACAATTCAAGGACTGCATTTTTTCTTCAATTCTTTCAGCTTGAGAAATGCTGATCAAATTCCTCCCTTTTGGTTTTCCAACTCCAGGTCTTTGCACATTTCTTTATAATTGGTTTTGTCTTCTCATGCTGCTCTTTGAAATCTTCTGTTCAGCACTTCTATCTTGTCATTTCTTCCATTTGTTTCTTTCATTTCTTCTACTCCATTCAAGGGCAAGTTTCAGAGTCTCTTCTCACATCCATGTTGGTCTTTTCTTCATTTCCTTTTTTTTAATGAGCTTTTTCTTTCATCGTGAGGATGATGTTCTTGATGTCATACCACAATTCCCCTGATTTTCGTCATTGGTGTTCAATGCATCAGATCTATTCTTTAGATGATCTCTAAGTTCAGGAGGAATATATTCAAGGTAAATTTTTTTGTTTGTGTGTTTTCATGGACTTGTAACTGTCATCAGCTTCAACTTCAACTTGCATGCAAGCAATTGATGTTCTTTTCCACAGTCAGCTCCTGGCCTCATTTTGACCAAAGATATGGAGTTTCTCCATAGCCTTCTTCACATATGTAGTCAGTCTGATTCCTGTGTACTCCTTCTGGTGAAGCCCATGTGTATAGCCACTGTTTATGTTGTTGGTAAAAGCTATTTGCAATGAGCAAGTCATTGTTGTTGGTGGTGTTGTTATGTGTCATCAAGTTGGACCCGACTCATAGTGACCTCTCCTTGGGTTTCCAAGGTGGTATTATGGAAGTAGATGGCCCAACCTTCCTTCAGAGGAGTGGCTGGTGGGTTAGAACCACCAACCTTTGAGTAAGTCATTAGTCTTGCAAAATTCTATCATGTGATCTTCAGCATCATTTCTACAACCAAGGTCATATATTCCAATTACAGGTGATTTTTCTTTATTTTCAACTTTTTCATTCCAATCACCAGCAATAATCAACACATCTTGATTGAATGTTAGGTCAATTTCAGACTGAAGATGTTGGTAGAAATCTTCAATTTCCTTGGCTTTGGCTTTGGTGGTTGGTGTGTAAATTTGAATAATAGTAGTATTAACTGGTCTTCCTTGTAGGTGTATAGGAATTATCCTATCACTGACAGCATTGTACCTCAGCATAGATCTTGAAATTCTTTGTGAAGATGAATGCCACACCTTTTGTCTTCAATTTGTCATTGCTTGAATAGTAGATAATATGGTTATCTGATTCACAATGGCTAAAACCAGTCCATTTAATTCACCAATGCCTAGGATATTGATCTTTATGCATTCCATTTCATTTTAGACAACTTCCAATTTTTCTGGATTCATACTTTGTACAATCCATGTTCTAATTATTAAAGGTTGTTTGTAGATGTCTCTTCCCATTTCGAATCAACTAATTGAGGTCCTGAAAGCTTTACTCCATCCCATCATTAAGGCCGTCTCTACTCTGAGGAGATAGCTATTCTCCAGTCTTATTTTGAGTGCCTTCTGACCTGAGGGTCTCATCTTTCAGCACCGTATTGGACAACCATTCATGGTTATTCATAAAGTTTTCCAGTAATACATTAGACAGTGTTTCACTGCTATTCACATGGTTTTCACTGGACAATTCTTTGAGAAGTCAATAGCCACTTCCTTGTTCCAAGTCTTTCTTAGTCTGAAAGCTCTGCTGAAACCTGTCCACCATGGGTAACCCTGCTGGTATCTGAAATACCAGTGGCATATCCTCCAGCCTCACAGAATCATACAAGCCAACAGGGTATGGCATTCTGACAGATGAGTGATGGTTCTTAGGTGCTGTCAATTTAGTCCTTAAGTGCTATCAAGCTGGTTCTAAGTCATAGTGAACCAACATACAAAATTAAAATAATAATTTTAAAAATGCACATAAATAAATAGATCTATCCATGCTGAAAAAAAGGAGCTCTGGTAGCATAGTTGATAAAGCACTTGACTGCTAACCAGAAGCCTGGCAGTTCAAACCCACCAGCCACTCCTCGGAAGGAAGGTTGGGCAATCCTACTTCCATAGTGATACT
>NW_006922263.1:1199596-1200842 GCF_000298275.1 Orycteropus afer afer | reverse complement strand
CTATTCAGAAATTTTATTTCATTCTTGGAAATTATATATCAAACAAAAATGTAATGATGGGCAATCTGAACAGGGAATCCCTGCTCAGAACTTAATGCATTAGATAGTACAGAAATTTAAATCATTCTTTAAACTTAACATTCAGAGTCCACTCTCCAAAAATTCAAATGAGAGCCACAGAAACTATCAAAATATATAATGCAGGCAAAATTGCTTTGTATTGATATCAGCTACACATACATGCCTCTCTCTTTGCTCCCAAGATTTATCTTTTGCAAAAAGATAAAGAAGCAATCTCTTAAAATGACATTTATAAAAGAAGAAGAAGAAATAAACGTGTGTCTAACTGCCTGCTAGCTCCTTTCCTTGGAAGCAGAATCCGAGTATGGTATTCTTGTTCAAAATGTGAGAAAAGCAGACTCACATAAGAAGTAAATGCTGAGCAAGGGTACAATTCTAAGGGAATGTAGTCTCAGTCCAATCTACTGGGAAACAGTGGGGAAAAAAAATAGTACTCAGCAGAAACTGTGGCCTTTTTACTCCCTTAGTGCCAGTCACTCACTGTCTACTTTCAGACCGCAGTGGGAATAATTCCAAGCTATCTCATAAAGAGGCCTCCAATACCCCAAAGTCAAGCTTCCTAAGAAATTAGCAGGTGTGTGCTGTTAGCAGTATTGCTTGCAGCAGCTGGATAATGGGCAGATCCCAGAGAATGAATGGCGTCTGCTACAGTAACTGACTCTGATACTGTGCTTCTGGTATTTGTGGCCTTCTGGAATTTGGCAAAGGACAATGCCAAAATCTCAACTTTACTGGGGAAAAAAATACAGTATATGTACTAAAATAAAAACTTCACTCCCTGACAGGAAACAAGGATTTGTGCTAAGAAAACAAACTCCACTGCACAACACTTTTTCTCAATGCATTCATATATAAATAAGAATAGGGAAGCAGTGATATGTTGGTTACCCTTAATGCTGCTCTAACAGAAATATATACCACATATGGAGTGGCCTTAAGAAACAATAGCTTATTCTCTTACAGTTTTGTAAGCTAGATGTCAGAGTTCAAAGTGTCGGGCTCTAGGGGCTGGGTGAATGCCTATCCACCTTGGCTTCAGCTCTGCCTCTGGCTCCCAGCCCACTGATGCTGGAGTATTTCTTCACTCAGGCAGCTGCTGGTTGTTGAGGCTGAAAAACCCAAGGTCGACAAGTAAAAAGACAGTCCCGATGTTACCAAACCACAC
>NW_006922263.1:1167493-1191467 GCF_000298275.1 Orycteropus afer afer | reverse complement strand
CTCTGTAAATCTTCACCCAAATCCTAAAAAAAAAGACCCAAAAAATATATATATATATATATTTTTAATGACAACATACTTCTGTGTACTTAGGAAAACACAAATAATAGGTGAAAGGAAATAATTATGTATCACAGAGCTCTGCAAACCAGGGAGGTTCATGAAATCTTAACATGCAAGATATACACAATACTGGTATTCCAACTAGAAGAGATTTGAGAATGTTGTAGTCAGTGACAGACCGAATAGGGAGGTTATATGTCATGTAGAAAAATTACTTGTTTGCATGCATGCTTATTTTCAAGTTGTTGGTCCATTTGTTGTAGCATGGTAGCTCGCAAGTTGCTGTGATGCTGGAAGCTATACCAAGAGTTTTTCAAATGACAGCACATTCTCTCATGTTGGACAGGTTTTAGAGGAGCTTCCAGACTAAGACAGAATAGGAAGGCAGACCTGGAGATCTATTTTGGAAAAAATATATATATATATATAGCAAGTGAAATTTGTATGAATAACTGCGGAACATTGAACAATATAGTATCAAAAGATGAGCCTCTTAGCTTTATCACACTCAAAATATAACTGGGGAAGAGCTTCTTCCTCAAAATAGACTTGACCTTAATGATGTAGATGGAGTGAAGCATTCAGGATCTTTATTTGTTAACATGGCAAAAATGAGAAGAAAGAGCTGAAACATTCCCTAATAACTGAAATGTGAAAGGTACAAAATACAAATCTAGGAAAACTGGAGGTTGTAAAATCTTAAGTGGAATACATAATGATTGATATTCTTGGTATCAATGAATTGAAATGGATTGGTATTTAGCATTTTGAATTGGACAAACATATAATTTACTATGCCAGAAAGGACAAATTGAAGAAGAATGGCTCCACATATGTCGTCCAAAAGAACAAATCAAGATATAGCAAGACGTATAATGGTGTCAGTGATAGGATCGTAACTATACAAATACAAAAAATACCATAATATGACTACTTTCAAATTGATGCACCAAGCACTAATGCTGAAGATAAAGGAATTAAATATTTTTACACATTTTTGCTGTCTGATATTGATCAAATGTGCAATCAAGATACACTGATAATTGCAGATGATTCTAATGCTAGCTGGAAACAAAGAAGGATTGGTAGCTGGAAAATATAGTGTTGGTGATAGAAACTATGCCAGAGATTGCATGATAGAATTTTGTAAGACCTAGAACTTATTCATTGCAAACACTTTTTCAACAATATAAACAACAACTATATATGTGGACCTCATCAGATGGAATACACAGTAATCAAATCAACTGCATAAATGGAAACAGATCAAGGAGAAGTTCAATATCAACAGTTAGAAATAGGCCAAGGATCAATTGCAAAGCAACCATCAATTACTTCTATGTAAGTTCATTTTGAAGATGGAGAATATTCAAAGTAGTCTACAAGAGCCGAAATACAACCTTAATTATATCCCTCCTGAATTTGGAGACCATCTCAATAATAGATTTGATATATCGAACACTAATGAATGAAGACCAGACAAGTAGTGGTAGGACATCACACATAAAGATAGCAAAAGGTCATTAAAAAGACAGGAAAGGAAGATCAAAATAGATGTCAAAGGAGATTCTGGAACAATTTGTTCTTGAATGTAGAATAGCTATATCAAATGAAGAAATGGTGAAGTAAAAGCTGACTGGAATACTTCAAATGGTAGCTTGAGAACACAAAGTCAAGTATTACAATGAAATGTACAAACACATGGAATTACAAATGCAAAAGAGAACACACTGAGAATTTCTCAAACTGAAAGAACTGAAGAAAAAATTCAGGCTTCAAGTTGTAATATTAAAAATTAATATGGACAAAATATTGAATGATGCAGATGTAAGTAGTAACCAGGGAAGATAGAAAGAATACACAGTCACTGTTGGTACAGTGAATCTGTTGACATTCAGTCATTTCAGGAGGTAGAATCAAGAAATGACAGCACTGAACAGAGAAACCAAAGTGGAGAAAAATAAGGCTCCAAAATTTACTGTTTACCAACTGAGATTTTTCAACAAATAGACGCAACCCTGGAAGCACTCACTAATCTATGCCAAGACATAGACTAGTAGAAGACAACTAACTAACCCAGACAACTGATGGGAAGGGATCCATATATGGCCTACTCAAAAGAAAAAATATATTATTAATAATATTCTAGAATATACTACATTTATGCATGAAAAAATACATAAAGATATTCTTAAAGTCATTTTCATTATTGAAGATTGCAAGATTTATATCAAATTAATAGAATTCAAGTAATTAATAAACAGCATTGAAGGATTTAAGGACAAGAAAATTATTGAAAATTAATTTCAACATTTTTATTTAAGATATATTGAAATAAATACAATTTACACAGTTATTACATATAAATGATAACCTTAATGAATAATGTAGTAATTATATAGAGATATTTAATGAACAGTAGATTAATATTTTTCTAGAGGTTTTAATAACTTAAAAATTGTATCTAATTATTTCTGTAATACTATATCTTATGCCAAGACTATTGGAGAGGTGCATAGAGGTGGATTTAATAATAATACAATAAATTCAAATTAATTGGGAAAATAAACTGATAGAAGTATATAAGCCTTCTGTAAAAAGAAGGATTACAAGACAGAAAACTCTCTCCAAAAAAATATTACTTTTTTAAATTAAAAAAATAATAAATTAAATAATGCAAGTATGAAAATAAACAAAAAAAAAAACCAGCACAAATATCTGATAGGTAACTATTTAACACATGATAAAAATTAGAAATCAGATAATTACTGAAATTCTACACATTTTTAATATTATTTTAAATAAAACATTTATACTTAATATGACAGTTGGAATACCTTTCGAAACAATAAGTAACATGAGAAGGAAATCTATGATGATGTAAACTAAAAGTGTATGTTTTACAAATTTTTAATTTGTAAGAACCAATGCATTTGTAATTATAATCTTGTAATTTGAATAATTATATCTATTCAAAATAATATCTAATGACTGTCTAAATAGATAAGATTATGAAGACCATAAAATATTGTTCATACTTGTATGAAAAACACAATATTATGATGTGCCCTATATTTTTGCATCAACATGGCATTAATAAATTTATCCAGGAGTTTTACCATTAAATTGGAAATAAAATTTTAAATATTTTGGACTGTGATTCCATGTACATTTTTAAGCAGTGAGTTTAAATCATTGACTAATGCTAAATGATGAGTTATTATACAAATATACCAGGGAATTTTCTGATCTATTTCTTTCACCTTTAAATGCATATAATGAAAAGGAAAGGTAACTTATACTGCAAGAAAAATATATACATTTTTAACTTACTATCAGAGCACAAATAGTGTCTCAGTAAGTCGTATTTACCTCATCAGAAAATGAGGTCATACCTGAAGTATAATATAAAGTAAATTTTAAAAGTGTCCCATGATAAATGTAATAAGCATCTGTATTTTAAATTTAAAAGCTGTTTCTTCACTCTTTGTGTAAATAAAGAACTTTTGCAAATGTGATGTTCTTAATAATATGTCACGGTACCCCATATAAAGCCTGTGCTATAAGACATTAAGTTAAAGTTCAAACTAAAGAGAATATAGTGTTAATATTGTATATTGATATATAGTAAGATGACAATAATGATATAATATGATTATAAAGTGATTATTTTATGTATGTGTGCATATAATTAGTAAAATCGTAAGAAAGAAATGGAAAGAACATTTAAAAATGAATAAATGGACCTTTAAAATTTGTTGTTCCTGTATTGTAGTATTAAAGACTGTTACCATCTATATTTTTCTGTTTGCTAAATTTGTAAAAATGAAACTGATATTTGAATTATAAGAAATAGCATTATGACATATTACTATCACAAAGAATAGTTCTTCAAAAATAATGGAAAGCTGTATTATTGTATATGTAAAATGTTTTGAAAGAAGTTGTCATCAGTCTACAGTTTATGGAATATATAAAATTTAAAACAGAACATTAATTGTACATCATTAAACTACTATGTAGATAAACTCATTTGATTTGATGTCCAATAACCATGATTTAAATCTGAATGAACATAAGTCCAATTGTTGCTATTGCTAGGTGCCATCAAGTCATTTCCGACTCATAGTGACCTCATGCACAGCAGAACGAAACACTGCCCAATCCCGGGCCAGCTCCATGATCCCTGCTATACTTGAGCCCATCATCGCAGCCACCATGTCCATCAATCTCATTGAAGGCCTCCCCCTCTTTCGACGACCCTCCACCCTACCAAGCATGACATCCTTCTCCAGGGAATAGTCCCTTCTGACAACATAACCAAAATAGATGAGATGAAGTCTGGCCATTCTCGCCTCCACAGAGGATTTTAGGTGCACTTACTCCAGGACAGATCTGTTAGTTCTTTTACCAGTCCCTAGTACTTTCAGCATTCCTCAGCAGCACCACAACTCAAAAGCATCAACTCTTCTTCGGTCTTCCTTATTCATTGTTCAGCTCTCACATGCATACGAGGCAATTGGAAATATGGCTTGTGTTAGGCACACCTTAGTCCTCAAGGAGACATCCTGGCTCCTCAGCACTTGAAACAGTTCCTTCATGATTAATCTTCCCAATGCTACACATCGTCTAATGTCCTGACTGCTGCTTCCACTGGCATTGATTTTAGAACCAAGCAATGTGAATTCTTTGACAACCTCAATCTTCTCTCCATTTATTGTGATGCTGCTCATTGGTCCAGGTGTGAGGATTTTTGTTTTCTTTATATTGAGACGTAATCCATACTGCAGACTGTATTCTTCAACCTTCATCAGTAGGTGCCTTAAGTCATCCTCACTTTCAGCAAGCAAAGTTGTATCGTCTGCATATCTCAGGTTGTTAATGATTCTTCCTCCAATCCTGATGCTACATTTTTCTTCACATACTCCAGCTTCTCAGATTATATGCTCAGAATACAGTTTGATTAAGTGTGGAGAAAGGAAAGAACCTTGACACACTTCCTTCTTGATTTTAAACCATGTAGTGTCCCCTTGTTCTGTTCAAACGACACCCTTCTGGTCAAGGTACAGGTTCCTCATGAGTACAATCAAGTGTTTGGGAATTCCTATTCTTCTCAATGTTATCCATAATTTGTCATGATCCTCACAATCAAATGCCTTTGCATAGTCACTAAAACACCAGTAAGTATCTTTCTGGTATTCTTTGCCTTGATCCAAGATCCATCTGACAACAGCTATGACATCCCTTGTTCCATGTCCTCTTCTGAATTCAGCTTGCACCTCTGGAAGTTCTCTGTCAATATACTGCTGCAAACGTTTTTGAATTATTTTCAGAAAGATCTTACTTGCATGCAATATTAATGATATTGTTCTATAATTTCCACAATCTGTGGGCTCACCTTTCTTTGAATGGGTACAAATATGGATCTTTTCCAGTCACTTAGCCAGGTAGCTGTCTTCCAAATCTCTTGGCATAACTGAGTGAGTGCCTCCGATTGGGCATCCGTCTGTTGAAATATCTCAATCAGTATTCTGTCAATTCCTGGAGACCTGTTCTTTGCCAATTCTTTTATTGCAGCTTTGACTTCATCCTTTAGTACCATTGGTTCTATATCATATGCCACTTCCTGAAATGGATGAAGATTGACCAGGTTTTCTTGGTACAGTGACTCTGTGCATTCCTGCCATCTTCTCTTGATGTTTCCTTCATCATTCAATATTTTGCCCATAGAATCTCTCAATATTGCAACTCTAGGCTTCAATTTTTTCTTCAATTCTTTCAGCTTGAGAAATGCCGAGTGTGTTCTTCCCTTTTGGTTTTCAGAGTCCAAGTCTTTGCACATTTCATTATAAAAATTGGTTTTGTCTACTCGAGCTGCTCTTTGAAATCTTCTGTTCAGCTCTTTTATCTTGTCATTTCTTCCATGGGCTTTAGGTACTTTCTGCTCAAGGGCAAGTTTCAGAGTCTCTTCTGTCATCCATTTTGGTCTTCTCTTCTTTTCTAGTGTTTTTAGTGATCTCTTGCTTTCTTCATGGATAATATTCTTGATATCCTCCCACAATTCTTCTGGTTTTCAGTCTTTGGTGTTCAATCCATCAAATCTATTCTTTAGATGATCTCTAAATTTAGGAGGGATATATTCAAGATCATATTTTGGCTCTCTTGCACTTGTTTTAATTGTCTTTAACTTCAAGTTGAAATTGCATATGAGCACTTGATGGTCTGTTCCACAATCAGTGCCTGGTCTGGTTTTGGCTGAAGACATTGAGCTTTTCCATCACCTCTTTCCACAGATGTAGTCAATCTGATTCCTGTGTGTTTCATCTGGTGAAGTCCACATGTAGAGCTTCCTATTGTGTTGTTGAAAAAAGGTGTTTGCAATGAACAAGTCATTAGTCTTTCAAAATTCTACAATGTGAGTCCCAGCACTATTTCTGTCACCAAGGACAAATTTTCCAACTACCAGTGATTCTTCTTTGTTTCCAACTTTTACATTCCAGTCACCAGTGATAATTAACACATCCTGATTGCATGTTTGGTCAATTTCAGACTGCAGAAGTTGATAAAAATCTTCAATTTCCTCACCTTTGGCTTTGGTGGTCGGGGCATAAATTTGAGTAATAGTCTTATTAACCCGTCTTCCTTGTAGGCATATGAATATTATCCTATCACAGACAACATTGTACTTCAGGACAGATCTTGAAACATCCTTTGTGATGATGAATGCCACCCCATTCCTCTTCAAACTCTCATTCCCGGCATAGTAGATCACATGGTTTTCTGATTCAAAGTGGCCAAAACCAGTCCATTTCAGCTCACTAGGGCAAGTATATCAATCTTTATGGGTTCCATTTCATTTTTGACAACTTTCAATTTTCCTAGATTCATACTTCGTACCTTCCATGTTTCGATGATTAATGGATGTCTGCAGCTGTTTCTATTCAATTTGAGTGGTGCCACATCAGCAAATGAAGGTCTCAAAAGTTTACCTTATCCATGGGAGTAAGTCTGGATTTACTCATATGATTCAACTCTTTCCCTGTCCTATTTTGAGAGCCTTCTAACCTAATCGGACTATTCATAAAGTTGCACGGTAATGTATCAAACAGTGTTTCTTTGGTATTCATAAGGTTTTTCCCTGGCCAATTATTTGAGAAGTGGAGGGCCTCTACCTTCTTCCTTGTCTGTCTCAGTCTGTAACCTGTGCTGATACCTGTGCACCATGCACATCCCACTGGTTTTGAAACACCAGTGACTCAGCCTCAAAACTCACATTAACACAATAACCATTATTTAAATCTGAATGAACATAAGTCCAATATATGTAATAATTCATACAGATTCATCGTGAAATTTCAAGTATGATGAAATAAAATATCTACTTTTACCAACACAATTATTAAATATTACAATCATTCAATGTAAAATACACTATCTACAAAAGAATGATATTTTAAATTTATATCTTTGTCTGTATATAATCATATTTATTTGAGCCATATATCTCTACTTAGTTAATATAACATTTTTTTTTTTAATTGACCTCAAGCCAAAAGAACAATTTCTCAAAATATTCTCAGATTCATCCATCTTTTAAAGCTAGTTAAATGATATGAACATGTCAAACATAGCACGGTTTCCCTCTTCACCCATCACCTTTTCTCCGACAGGCAGATGATAAATAAATAGGTTACTTTTATCTATTAATGTTTGGTGATTCATAGTATGAGATATAAACCTCCTTTTAATTAGACTGTTGAAACCTGCCAGAACTTACTATACATTTATATTTTCTTATACTGTGTTTAAAATCTAAGAGATCTAGAGGTTTGCTATATCTGGTAGCTAAACTAAACACCTCAATGCCCCACTGATACTATTTTGGATGAACCTTAAAAAAAACATATTTTATTCAAGTAAAAGTACAAGGCAGATCATTAGTGTTTATCTATTTTTGAAAGCAGAAAGTTACATAATATGAGGATATAATCAAAGTGTATTCAATAGAATATGTTTCATTTTTTAAATGAATGAATTAATTAACTGTCAAATAACTTTGAGGTGTATTTTATTGCCCCTTTATTTCGCCCTCCTCAAGATAAAATTGTAATAGGAAAAACATGAACATATATGAGAAAGACTGGGTTTTTGATCAAAAAATGTACAAGAACTCTCCAGTTGGTTTGGTTTGTAAAGTATATTTGAATATTGCTTCTGTCTTTGGAGAAATATGATGGGGTTGTGATATCAAAGTACCTCTGCTTTCTTTTTATAAGTCAATGCTACACGATCAATTCAACTTCAACAAGCTGAAATTAACTCAGCATGCCCATGTTTCTTGAAATGTGTGACACTTTCAGTAATTTTATTCAATTTTTTCCCATTGAATAAAATTAAGTCCATTCTGACAAAGAGAATTTCACCTTAGTGTCAATGATGTGGTATTCTTATAAATTTTTAAGTCTGTCAATTTATAATTTTATGGACATATTTTATAATAGTTAACCATATGGACCAAAAATAATTTAGCTCTTGTTGTTGTTGTTGTTGTTTGCCATCGAGTCGGCCCAACTCATAGCAACCCCTCCTTGGGTTTCCGAGGCAGTATCACTACGGAAGTAGGATTGCCCAACCTTCCTTCCGAGGAGTGGCTGGTGGGTATTTAGCTCTTACATATATTAAAATAAAGTCTCTTCTCTGAAGTAGATAAGGAAATAAATTATTAAAAGAAAAGTAAACTGAAAATGTTTTGTTATGAGTGAAGTGCAAAATATATTCTTATCTTATAGGCTATCACATATAATTCTACATAAAAGAGAAAGATTTCTATAAGTGAAAAAATATACTTGAGAAATCCTTAAGATAGACATGTATTTTTTTTTTTTTACTATGATGTCCTCTTCCTATAACAACATCCATTAGTTTAAGTGAAAATACAGTTTATATATTTTTGACACGTGAAGTTAATGTGTGGATCAAGCTCAGCATGTATTTTGTGCATTCTCCATCTTCTATATGTGTCTACTATTTCATAAGTATTAAAATGTTAAAAAATATATTATACTACATAGATAATATATTATATAATCAATGCAGTATAAAAACCCCACAGCCATTGAGTTAATACCTATTCATAGAAATTCCCATAGCTTTTCCAAGGCTGTAAATTTTATGGAAGCAGATTGCTTTATCTTTCCCCAGTGGAGTGGCTGGTGATTTTGAGTCACCAGCCTTTTAATGCCTTAACCATGGCCTCACCAGAGCTCCTTAAAACAATATACAGATGATAAAATAATATATTTGTTTCTGAGTTGTTATCATGTATATACTTCCATAAAGATTAATCAAACTAAATCCATTGCTTTGAAGTCAATTTTGAGCCACAGTGACACTTCAGGACAAGGTAGACTTGCCCCATAACTTTTCCAAAGCTGTATTCCTTACGGAGGCAGATTGCCACATCTTTCGCCTGCAGAGTAGCTATTGTGTTCGTACAGTAGACCTTCAGGTTAACAACAAGCACTTAAACACTGCACAAGCTGAAATTAATTCAACACATCCAAGGTTCCTCCTATACAGGTTACTGCCTAGACACCTTACATGGTAGTTCTACTCTGTCACATAAGGTTGCTACAAGATGAAATCAACTCAATGGCTCCTAATAACAACATCGTACACTAAATGAAAATTTAAATAACTGTCATGTGAAATTGCAATTTGTGATTTAATTTTAAATCTAATAAAATTGCATTAGTAATTCCCATTTATTAACTTCTTATATAGATTTTATAATTTACAGGACTCTAAATTCAAGCATTGTATTTTTGTTAGGCATTCATATTTGCCTATCAACTACCCACTGACTTGCCTTCACAAAACTTTAGTAAAATTTTTCTCCTCCGTGCAGTTTCCTGAAATTTGACTTCTCTCAAAACTTAAACAAGAAGATGTTGCTGTTGTTGTTGCTTGCCATCGAGTTGGCCCAACTCATAGCAACCCCTCCTTGGGTTTTCGAGGCAATATCACTATGGAAGTAGATTGCCCCATCTTCCTTCCAAGGAGTGGCTGGTGGATTTGAACTGCCAGCCTTCTGGTTAGCAGTCAAATGCCTTAGCCACTATGCTACCAGAGCTCCCAACAAGAAAATATCATCCCTTAATGAGTAATTCTGATCTTAGAATAAATACTTCTTTTTAAACCATTTTGACTATATTGTCTACCCACTATTTATCACCCCCTAAAAATTTTCCCGCATGTCCTACTTACCCCTCTCTATTAAGAAAATCTTTTAATGTTTGATTTTGAGTCTTTGTGATCCTAAAGTCAAAGCCTTCTCACAATTTTAATAATCTGTTCTAATAAAGTCTCTCTTTACATAAGTTCAGATTTGTTTTATTTAGCCTCACCATTTTGACTTCACACAGTATCTTACCAGACTCCAAAAAAAAAAAAAAAAAAAAATTCACTGCTATCAAGTAGATTCCAGCTCATAGCAACCCTCATTAGGGTTCCAAGGCTGTAAATCTTTACTGAAACAGACTGTCTACTCTTTTTTCTGTGGAGTGGCTGGTGGAATTAAGCCACCAACCTTCTGGTTAGCAGACAAATGTCTTAAACACTACAACATCAAAGCTTCTTACTCTTACTAGACTTGGTAGAAATAATATGCTTCATCTAGTCAAGTGTTAAAAACAAAAGTGTAAAAATACATAATCAGTTGAACATGTTTTTTTTTTGTCACACACACACATATGTATAAGGACCTCTTATGGTGTAGTGGGTAAAGTATTTGGCTGCTAACCAGAAAGTCAGTGATGCAAACTCACCACCAGCTGCTCCACAGAAGGAACATCTACTTCTGTAACCTACTCTTGTATATACTTATAGCCTCGGAAGACCAATAGGGGTCACTATGAGTCAGAATCAACTCGATGGCACTTTGTTTATACATATGTATGTATGTTGTTGTTGTTATGTGCCGTTGAGTCAGACCCGACTCATAGTGACCCCTCCTAGGGTTTCCAAGGAGGTATCACTATGGAACTAGATTGCCCAACATTCCTTCCAAGGAGTGGCTGATGGGTTTGAACCACCAGCCTTCTGGTTAGCAGTCAAGAGCTTTAGGCACTATGCTAAGAAAGCTCCTTCTGTTTCTATGTATGTATGCATATTTATATCAAAAATATGCTGAACTGTTTAAAAGGATAAATAAGATCATTCTCTGCTTGTACTCAACAAAAGGCAAATTCTCACTATAGTACAAAATAGTGTAAAACAAAAACCATACCAATCCACTGCTGTCCAATTGATTCTGACTTATAGTAACTTAGAGCAAATATTCTGACAAGGTGGACTATAGGAAAAATGTGTAATTAGAACTGAAAGAACACTCACTAACTACATGAACTATGCAAATAATACAAGCATGCTTGCTGAAACCAAAGATAGCATGCACTTACTGATGAAGATCAAAGACTCACAGTCTTCAGTATGGATTGTACCTCAACATAAAGAAAATGAAAATCCTCACAATTGGTCCAATAAGAAACATTATGAAAAATGGAGAGAAGATTGAAGTTGCCAAGGATTTTATTTTATTTGCATCCATGATCAATACTCATGGAAACAGAAGCCAAAAAATAAAGGATGAATTGCATTAGGCAAATCTACTAGAAAGTTCTCTGTAAAGAGTTCAAAAGTAAAATGTCACTTTGAGAAAGAAGAGACCCATGATTCCACCCATGGTATTTTCAATAGTCTCATATCTATGCAAAAGCAGACAATGAATATGATAGACCACAGATGAATTGATGACTTTGAATTATGGTGTTGACAAAAAATATTAAATATATCATAGACTGCCAGAAAAATGAACAAATCTATCTGACAAAAAATACAAGCAGAATGTTTCTCTGAAGGAAGCATGGTGAGAATTTGCCTCATATACGCTGGATATGCTATCACAAGGGATCAGTCCCTGGAGAAGGACATAATGATTAGTAAAATAGAGGGTCAATAAAAAAGAAGACCCTCAGTGAGATGGCTTGACACAATGGCTGCACTAACGGACTCATGGGGATGGGGCAGGATCATGCAGTGTTTCTTTGGTACATAGGTCAGAAGCAACTGCTGGGCACCTGACAACAAATAAAAGTCTTTACTGATGCAGGCTACCAAATCTCTCTTCTGAGAAGCAGCTGGTGATTTTCAACCACCAAGCTTTTGATTAGCAGACTAGAACATTAACCACTGCACCACCAGAGAGCACCAGGGCCCCTGCAACATAAACCAAACCAAAACCAAACTCACTGTGGTAGAGTCAGGTGAGGCTCATAGGGAGCCCTCCTTGGGTTTCCAGGTGACATCACTACAGAAGTAGATTGCCCAACTTTCCTTCTGAGGAGTGGCTGGTGGGTTTGAACTGCTAGCTTTCTGATTAGTAGTCGAATGCCTTAGGGACTATTCCACCAGAGCTGGCAAGTTGTTATTAAGTGCCCCGGAATTTGTTCCGACCTATAGCTGCTCTATATTCAACAGAAGGAAACATTTCCTGGTCCAGAACTACCCATTGCTATGCTACAGTTCACTTTTAAAGCCACTCAATTCACCTCATTGAGGATCTTCTCCTTTTTCACTGACACTCTACTTTAACAAGAATGACATTCCTGTCCAGAGATTAGGACCTTCTGACATTATGATCAAAGTACAAGAGACAAGGTCCATCCATTTCAACTTCCAAGGAGCATTCCAGCTGTAATTTCTCCAAGAAAGATTTTTTTCATTGATCTAGCAGTTGAGGGTACACTCCATATCCCTTGCCAACACAGCAATTCAAATATATCAATTCTTCTGTGGTTTTCCTTATTCATTATCCAACTTTCACATGCATATGAGGCTATTGAAAATTCCATATCTTGGGTCAAATATACCTTAGTCTACAAAGTCACACCTTTGCTCTTAGGCACTTTAAAAAAATGTATTTTGCATCAATTTTGCCTAATGCCATATGTCATTTGATTTCTTGACTGTTGCTTCCATGGGCATTGATTGTGGATCCATGTAAAATGAAATCTCTGACTTCAATTTTTTTCTCCATTTATCATGATGTCACTTCCTGATCCAGTTGGATGACTTTTGTTTATTTTATGTTGAAGTGTAATCCATACTGAAGGATGTAGTCTTTCATCTTCATCAGTAAATGCTTCAAATTCTCTTTCAGGAAGAAAGTTTGTGTCATTTACATATCACAGATTGTTAATATGTCTTCTTTGTATCCTGATGCCACCTTCTTCCATATGTGTGATTTACATATCACAGGTTGTTAATGTGTCTTCCTCAAATCCTAATGGCACTTTCTTCTTCATATGTGTGATTTACATATCACAAATTGTTAAGGTGTATTCCTCGAATCCTGATGCCCCTTTCTTCTTTATATAATCCAACATTTCAAATTATTTACTCAGCATACAAATTACATAATTGTGGTGAAAGAATATAACTCTGACTCTCCATTCCTGATTTAAACAACTCGAAAGCCCTTGATTATGTTGAACAACTCACTCTTTGAGTATGTATATGTTACTCATAAGCACAATTAAGTGTTCTAGAATTCCAATTATTTGCAAAGTTATACATTGTTTGTTATGATCCACACTGTTGTAAGTCTTTTTACAGTCAATAAAATATGAATATACGTCTTTCCAGTATTCTTTGCATTCAAGAAAGATCCATTGGACATCAGCAATGCTATCGCTCCTTCCATGTCTTCTTCTGAATCCAGCTTTAATTTCTGGCAGTTCCTTGTTGATATACTACTGCAACTCTTTATGAATTACCTTCAGCAAAATTTTACTTGTATGGGTTATTAATGACATGGTTCAATAATTTGGGCATTCTGTTGGATCACCATTCTTTGGAATGAGCGGCAATATTGTTTTGTTTCCCTACTGTTACTTTAACAGAAATACCACAGGTGGATGATTTGAACAAATAGGGATTTATTCTCTGACAGTTTAGGAAGCTAGAAGTCCAAGTGCATAGTTCCAGCTCTAGGGGCTGGGGAAAGGTCCTTCAACCTTAGACTCCAGCTCTGCCTCTTGCTCTCAGACAATGGGAGTTGGAGGTATCTCTCAACTTAGGAAGCTGCATGCTGCTGAGGTTGACAAATTTAAGGTCTACAAGTAAAATAGCACAATCCCAAGATTGGTAGACAACACAACAAGCTGCTGAATAAAGACTTGGCTACATGCAGGGTCCAAACATGGCAAAATATCCCAAGAACTTTCTCAATGATTCATCTTATATACCATTTCCCTAAGACAGCTACTCAATTGTTCCAGTAGATTCCAGCATGGAGTTGATTAACAGTCCCGTCATGGGAAATAACTACATCCAACTGCCCAACCAGTTAAAACCAGGCCTAGTCAAGTTTACATACAACTTAACTACCACAAATACAGGTCTTTTCAAATCTTTGGCTAGGTAGCTGTCTTCCAAATTTCTCAGCATAAATGAATTAAGTGCATCCACTGCCACATCCCTTTGTTGGAACATCTCAGTGGGTATTTCCTCAATTTCTGGAGCCTTATTTTTGCCAATGCCCTCCGTGTGGCTTGGGCTTCCCTCAGTATCGTTGGTTCTTGATCATACGATCTCACCTGAAATGGTGGAATTTTGACCAGTTATTTTTGGTACAGTGACTCTGTGTATTCCTTACATCTTTTTTTAATGCTTTTATTAGTTCAATGTTTTGCCTATAGAATCCTTTGTTAATTAAAGTGAATAGAAGAAATGAAATGAAACAGCTGAGCAGAAGATTCCAAAGATGGTTCATAAGGACAAAATAAAGTATTATGATGTAATACACAAAAATATGGAGTTGGAAAGTCAAAAGGAAGACATGTTCAGTATTTTCCAAGCTGAAAGAACTAAAGAAAAAATTCAAGTTTAGAGTGTGATGTTGAAGGATTCTATGACATTGTACGGTGTAATATAAGTCTTCATGCTGGCCAATTAAGGATTAATTGACTTTAGAGCATAGGCACAACTTTATTTAAAAAACTGAAAATACTAAGATAAGAGATGTGATAATAAATGAATGGACATCTTTTGGGATCACCAAGTCTATTATGGAACATAATATAATGAACAAATATTCTTTATTTCTTCTAAGAAAAGATAAGAGAAAACAATATTAATCTTCTATCATATGTATTGAGGTTAGGAAGGATTTATGAATAGTGAAGTATGATAAATATCTTGATTAGGAGAACAGTGAGAACATATATTTTCTGATATTTTAGTTCTGATACTGGTTTTTGATAACGTAATTCAATAATTCTTTCAACGCAATGATTCTAAAACTTTTGAAATGTGATATTGCTTTTCAAGTGGAATTATTTTCATATATGCTTGGTTCTTTAAAAATATAATAGAGAATTTGCTACTAATAAGTAAAATATGTAACTATTATTGAGGAGAGATTATGTTCCCTTTTACTTCTAAAAATAATTGTACCTGAATGAAATACATGACTCACACTTTTATTCTTCAGAAACAGCTAGTATGCATTTACTTTGATTTATTACACTTCTATTGCTTGTTGTTGTTGTTGTTTGTCGCTATTTGCCACCGAGTCGGCCCCGACTCATAGCGACCCCTCCTTGGGTTTCCGAGGCAGTATCACTACAGAAGTAGGAATGTCCAACCTTCTTTCCGAGGAGTGGCTGGTGGGTTTGAACCGCCAGCCTTCTGGTTAGCAGTCAAGTGCCTTAGGCACTATGCTACCAGAGCTTCTATTGATTATTCACTTTAAATTACATTTCATTGTTTGTATCTTGAACAGTAATAGTATCATCATCATGTATAAGTTTCTCACATTAAAAAGTATATCCCTGCTGTTTTCCATCGGCTTTTCTTGTTCTTTCACCTTGCTGGCACACCTACGAAGATACATAAAACAATCATACAAAAACTCCTAGTCTGAAGTATTTCTCATTTCTACATTCAGAGTTCCAAAAGAAATCAATTTAGTTTCTAAAATGGGGGAAATAGCTTCTGGTTTTTATATTCATAGATAATTTGTCTTTTCTTTTGCTTTTGTTATTTACATTGTAGTATTACATATAAAAAAATTCAAAACTCTTAAGTACTTCAAATGATAATTTTAAAAACACTCTCAAACCTTAATTAAAGCACAGAAGTATATACCATAATAATGACACCAAATATATAGAGATTAATTTTGACATTATCACGTTTTCCATGAAAATATATTTGTTTTTAATATTCTTATTTTGAAATAATTATAGATCCATAAGAATTCACAAAAATAATACAGAGGTGTGTACAATACTCATCACCCAGCATCTTCCAATGTTACCATATTAAATAACTACAGTACATTATCATAATTCTGTGTCTGTCTTTTTCTGTTCAAACTTTGTAAGCAAAATTTGCCCAGGCTCTTGTTTATAACAATGCTTCAGTGATTTCCATGTTGTATAAAATTACTTTAAATACCAGGATATTTTACAATCTACTCTTCTGATTGTCATTTGAGTTCTACAAGTATTTTGGTGACTACAAACACCACTATGAAAATCCTTGAAAATGTCTTGTTCCACATATAAACATATACTACAGGTTCATGAGAGAAATCTTTGGGCTGGAGGTCATGCACTATATTTTCATATAGTAAAAATAGAAAAAGAATTTTCAAAGGGATTGTGCAAATTTACATCTCACCAGTTGTGCATGACATTTCTTATTACTCCACACTCTCACAGTTGGTGACATCAATCACCATTATTTTTTGCCAAACGAATTTGTGTGTAGTCGTATAGCATTGTATTCTGAAATTGAATTTTTTAACAAATTTAAAATTGTTATAGATTTGTTAAAATTTAAAAGTCCCTTATGTAAATTACCTTTTTATGACTTTAGCCCAATCTCCTATTGGGTTTTCAGTTATTTAGTTGATTAGAGAAACTTGTTATATTCTATATCCCATTACTTGGCTGTTGCTGTTGTATCAGGTTCTATCCAGTTGGCTTTAACTCTTAACAGCCCTATGTGTTATGAAGAAAACACTGCTTGGTCATTCGCCACCCTCACAATGACCCATATACTTGAGACCATGGTGGCAGCAATTGTGTCAATCCATATTGTTGAGGGTCTTCATCTATTTCACTGAACCTCTACTTTACCAAGCATGATATCCTTCTCCATGGAATGTCCCTTCTAACAACATGACTAAAGTAGGTTAGGCCATTCTCACTTCCAATGAGAATTCCAGCTCTACTTCTTCCAGGACAGATTTATTTGTGTTTGTGAAATCCATGGTATTTTCAGTATCATTTACCAACATCACAATTCAAAGGCATCAACTCTTCTTCGGTCTTCCTTATTCATTGCATAGCTTTCAAATCTACATGATGTGATGGAAAATAGCCTGGCTTAGGTTAGATGTACCTTAGTGTTGAAAGTGGCATATTTATTCCTTAACACTTTAAAGAGATCTTTGGTAGCATATTTTACCAGTACAATACAAAGTCTGATTTCTTGAAAGTTGGTGCCATGAGTGTTGATTATGGACCCAAGGAAATTCAAATCCCTGACAATTTTAATCTTTTCTCCTTTCTGTTGAGGTTTAATCCATATTGAAGACTGTAGTCTTTCATCTTCAAGTCATCTTAATTTGCAGCAAACAAAGTTATGTCATTTGCATATCACAGGTTGTTAGAGTCATTCCTCAATCCTGATGCCACGTTTTCTTCCTACAGCCCAGCTTTTCATATTATTTGCTCAGCACATAGAGTGAATAAATATGGAGAAATGATACAGCCCTGATGCATACCCTTCCTGATTTTAAACTATTCAATACCCCCTTGTTCTTTCTGAACAACAGCCTCTTTTTCTGTGCATAGGTTTCTCATAATCACAATGACATGTTCAGGAATTCCTATTATTTGCAATGTTTTCCATAATTTGTTATGATCCATAGAGTCAAAAACTTTTGCATAATTAATAAAAAAAACAGGTAAATATCATTCTGGTATTTGTTGCTTTTATCTAAGATCCATCTGAAAGCAACAACAATATCCCTCATTCCAGATTCTCTTCTGAATCTAGCTTGTATTTCTGTAAGTTTCTTGTCAATGTACTGCTGTAACCATTCTTGAATTATCTTCAGCAAAATTTTACTTGCATGTGATATAAATGGTATTGTTAGGTAATTTCCACATTCTGTTGGATCCCCTTTTTTTGGAATGGAAACAAATATCAGTCTTTAGCTCTCAGCTGGCCAGGTAGCTGTATTCTAAAATTCTTGGCATAAACAAGTAAGTGTCTTCAGAACTGCATGTGTTTATTGAAACATCTTAATAGATACTCTGTCAATTCCTGGAGATTTGTTTTTTCTCCAGTTTGTTCAATGCATCTTGGACTTCTTCCTTCAATGCCATTGATTTTTGATCTTTGGATGCCTCCTAAAATAGTTGAACGTTGACCAATTATTTTTGGTACAGTAAATTTGTGTATTCCTTTCATCTTATTTTGATACTTCCTATATCAGTTATTATTTGGTCCATAGAATCCTTCAGTACTGCAACTTAATGCTTGATTTTTTTTTTTTTTCCAGTTCTTGCAACTTGAGAAATGTTGAATATGTTCTTTCTGTTTGGTTTTCTACTTCAAGTCCTTGAACATTCCATTATAATAATTGACTTTGTCTTCTTGAGTTGCATTTTTGAAATCTTCTGTTTAGCTCTTTTGTCTTGTCATTTCTTCCACTTGATTTAGCTACTCTCTGTTCAATAGCATGTTTCAGGGTCTCTTCTGACATCCATTTTGGACTTGTCTTCCTTTCCTGTCTTTTGAATGACCCTTTGCTTTTGTCACATATGGTGTTCCTGATGTCATTCCACAAGTCGTCTGGGTTTCAGTAATTGATGTTCAATGTGTGAAATCTATTCTTCAGATGGTCTCTAAATGCAGGTGGAATATAATTAAGGTCATATTTTGGCTCTCATGTACTTCCTTTAATTTTCTTCAGCTTCAGCTAGAACTTGCATATGAGGAATTGATAGTCTGTTCTACAGTCAGCTCCTGGCCTTTTTTTGACTGAAGATATTGTGCTTCTTCATAACCTCTTCACATGTTGTTGTTGTTATGTGCCATCGAGTTGGACTCGACTCAGAGTGACCTATCCTTGGGTTTCTGAGACAGTGTCACTGTGGAAGTAGATTGCCCAACTTTCCTTCCAAGTAGTGGCTGGTGGGTTTGAACCACCAGTCTTCTGGTTAGCAGTCAAGTGCCTTAGGCACTATGCTACCAAAGCTCCTTTACATAGATATAGTCATTCTGATTTCTGTGTATTCCATCTGGTGAGGTCCAGGATTATAGCTGATGTTCATGTTGTTAAAAAAAAAAAATTACTTGCAATGAATAAATCATTAGTCTTGTAATGTTCTAAAGTGCTATCATGTTATTCTTTGTATCATTTCCATCATTAAGGTTATATTTTCCAACTGAATATGATTCTTCTTTGTTTCCAACATTCTCATTCAAATCACTACTAATAATCGATACATCTTGATTGCATGTTTGGTCAATTTCAGAATGCAGAAGTTGGTAAACATCTTCAATTTCTTTATCTTTGGCTTTAGTGGTTGGTTTATGAATTTGAATAATAGTAGTATTAACTGATCTTCCTTATAGGTGTATGGATATTTTCCTATTGCTGACAGCATTTTCTTTCATGACAGACCTTGAAACATTCTTTTTGATGATGAATGGATGCCATTCCTCTGCAATTTGTCATTCCTGGCATAGTAAACCATATGATTATCTGATTCTAAATGGCAAAAACAGTCCATTTCATCTCACTAAAGACTAGGATAACAGTCTTTATGTGTTCTATATCGTTTTTGACAACTTCCAATTTTCCTAGTTTAGTATTTCTGTGCATTCCACATTCTAATTATTGACTGGATGTTTTCAGCTGTTTCTTCCCATTTTGAGCCATCCCTCATCAGCAAATGAAGGTCCTGAAAGCTTTACTCATCCACTTCATTAAGTTCTCTGGTAGCATAGTCCCTAAGGAACTTGACTGCTAACCAGAAAGCTGACAGTTCAAACTTACCAGCCATGCCTTGGAAGTAAGGTTGGGGAATCCACTTCCATAGTGACACTGCCTCAGAAACCCAAGGAAGGGGCCCTTTGAGTGGTCCAACTCGATGGCACATAACAACAGTAACTACTTTCATAAGACAGTTCTTCCACAGTTGTATTTGATTGCTTTCCAACCTGAGGGCATCATCTTCTGACACTATATCAGACAATGTTTCATGACTGTTCATAAAATTTTCCAGTAATATATCAAGTAATGTTTCACTGATACTCATAAAGATTTTCACTGGCCAATTCTCTGAGAAGTGGATGGCCCCTTTCTTCTTCCTAGTTTGTCTTAGTCTGGAATCTCTGCTGAAACCTGTCCACCTTGGGTGACCCTGCTGGTGTTTGAAATACTGGTGGCATAACTTCCAGCCTCATAGCAACATGCAAGCCACCAGAGTACAACAAAATGACAGAGGAATTTATTTCATTTAGAAATATGAATTCCAGTTTCCATATATGTATATGGCTTGAAATCTCATTTCCTTTTATCACTGAGAATATTACAATATATAGATCCATTATCATTTGTTTATCCATTCAATTATGGAAAGACAAATTGCTTCTAGTATTTGTAGATTATGCATGAAGCTGCTATAAGTATTTACATATAAGTTTTTATGTTTATCTATCTATCATCTAGGAGCTCTGGTAGCATAGTGGCTAAGACACTTGCCTGCTAACCAGATGGCTGGCAATTCAAACCCACCAGCCACTCCTCGGAAGGAAGGTTGGGCAATCCTACTTCCGTAGTGATAACTGCCTCGGAAACCCAAGGAGGGGTCGCTATGAGTCGGGGCAGACTTGATGGCACATAACAACAACAACATCTATCATCTATCTATCTATCTATCTTCCACCTCCTCCCCCTCCTCCTCCTCATCTTCATCATCATCTTCATCTATTGTTGGTCTATTTGTGTATAGATAAGGTAAATCAATAATAATAAAACTAAAATAAATGAAACAATAGGATAAGATTATGCCTTGTATAATAATTAGAAGATTTTTGACATTTCTTCTGAGGTTTTAGTCATCAAAGTACAGCTTTACTATAGAATAAATTACTAAATTTATCAAGTATAGTATATCAAAATTATAGTATATCAAAAGTCCATTAATTCTCCAAAGTACTTTATTTAAAGCTTGCTCTATACTTTATCATGTAAAACATTCACACATATAAAACTTATAGAAGGTGGTTACTACTTTAATGATCTCTGTGGTCTCATTAAGAAACACAAGTTAGGACCATGGATAACTACATTCATTATATAAAAAAATGTGTGATTAAGAATCAAATAGTTTTGAATAGAAAAGATATAATGCTATGTAATGAAATGTTCTCTAGAATTCGTGATTGTGAGAGAAATATCCAGTCAAGCACTATGACATCAAACAGTAAAATGAACAAATGTTACAAAGAGTAAAACAATTAGTGCATTCAAAAATGTATTATTATATAGAATTCAAATGAATTTTTAAGAAAGTAAATATATGTAGTTGGTTTTAATTATCTTTTCATAAACTATAAGTTCTATTTTTAATAACAAATTTCATGTGTATAAAACTGAAAAGAATGTTTATATAGTCAAAATAGATATAAAAGAAGGCAAATGAAAATGTCTTCAGACAGTGAATTTGCATATATTTTTGTAGCATATTGTATTTGTCAGGCTTCATTTCAAATTTCCCTAAAATGTAATCAAAAGTGTGTGTATTTTTACAAGAGTCCTATTATTTTCTGAGATATGAGGCAAAATAAACTGGGTAATTATACTTTATTTGATTTGGATGGATCATTTGTAGGTTTTATTACATGAGGAATTAAAGATAAGAATTAAAAAGAATATATACATACTTTGAAATTATTTTATTAATTTATCAAAGGAATCTTCTATCAATTTTTGCTTTTAAAGATAGATGGAAATGAGCAGTGATAATGTAACATAACTTCAACAGGCAATTCAATCAAGACATTTTCCCAGTTCATTCATTCATCAAGCCCCATGAATCTTATGGTAATAGCAGTATGTTGTGGTTGTTAAGTGGAGTTCAGTCAGTTCAGATTCATTGAATCCCTATGTAAAACAAAAAGAAATACTGCCTAGTCATGTGACATCCTGAAAACACTTTTTATGTTTTATTCCATTGCTGCAGCCACTGAAGTCAATGCATCTCACTAAAGATCTTCCTCATTTTTACTGACCTTCTTCTTTACTAAGCAGTATGTCTTTCTCCTTGGACAGGTCCTTCCTGATATCATGTTTAAAATATATGGGATGAAGTCTTACAATTCTTTCTCAATGGAAAATTCTTGCTATACTTTTTCTAAGACAAATTTATAGAAACATGATATTGTTGTTATGTATTGTTGAGTCATCTTCAACTCATAGTGATCTGTGTACAACAGAATGAAACACTGCCTGGTCCTGTGCAAGACTAATGATCCTTATTATACCTAAACCCATGGCTGCAGTCACTGTGTCAACCCATCTTGTTGAGAGCCTTCTCCTTTTTCATTGACCCTCCAGTTTACCAAGCATGACATCTTTCTCCAGAGAATGGTCCCTTTTGACAACATGGTCAAAGTAGGTAAGATGAAGTCTTGCCATTCTTGCCTCCAATTCTGGCTGCACCTCTTCCAGGACAGACTTGTTAGTTCTTTTAGCACCCCAAGGTACTTTCACCATTCTTCACCAACACCACAACTCAAAAGCATCAACCCTTTTTTGTCTTTCTTATTCATTGTCCAGTTCTCACATGCATATGACGTGATTGAAAATACCATGGCTTGGGTTAGGCACATCTTAGTCTTCAAGGAGATATCTTTGCTCTTCAGCACTTGAAAGGGGTCTTTGTCTTTTCATTTCTTGACTGCTGCATCCATTGACATTGATTGTAGAACCAAGCAATACAAAGTCTTGGACAACTTCAATCTATTCTCCATTTACATAATGGTGCTTATTGGCCCAGTTGTGAGGATTTTTGTTTTCTTTACATTAAGGTGTAACTCATACTGCAGACTATCGTCTTTAATCTTCAGTAATAAGTGCTCCTAGTCATCCTCACTTTCAGCAAGCAAAGATGTGTCATCTATATATTACAGGTTGTTAATGATCCTTCATCCAATCCTGATGACACATTCTTCTTCCAGCTTTTCAGATTATTTGCTCAGTGTTTTGTTTGAATAGGTATGGTGAAAGATACAACCCTGATGCATTCCAGCTGCATTTCTCCCAGGATAGATTTGTTATTTTGTGGCTGTCCATGGTATTTGCAGTATTCTTTGCCAACACCACAATTCAAAGATACCAATTCTTCTTCGGTCTTCCTTATTCATTGTCAAATTTTCACAATTATATGAGACAACTGAAAATGCCATGGCTTGTGTTAGCCACACCTTAGTCTTCAAAGAGATATCTTTGCTCTTTAGCACTTTAAGGAGATCTTTTGCAGCACATTTACCTATTGCAACATGTCATCTGATTACTTGACTGCAGTTTATTTGGATGGTGGTTATGGTTCCAAGTAAAATGAAATCCCAGACAACCTCAAATTTTTTTTCTCCATTTATTGTGATGTTACTTATTGGTCCAGTTGTGAGGACGTTTTTTATATTGAGGTGTAATCTTTACTGAAGACTATAGTCTTTGATCTTCATCCGTAAGTGGTTCAACTTATCTTCACTTTCAGCAAGAAAGATTGCATATCCCATGTTGTTAATAAGTCTTTCT